>NW_026921375.1:0-186044 GCF_032062105.1 Saccostrea cuccullata
AACTTCCATTTTACTATTAATTTTGATAGAAAAGATATACTGTTTGGAAAATACAACAATAAAAACATGTATAAATTACACAATATAATAATACTTACTGTTAAACAATTTATTTTTGCCAGTAGGTTTAAAAATTTGCCTAAATTAAGTATAGTAATGTTAGAAAAAATAATTGTAGATAGAATACTGGTTGAAAAGGCTATTCTTTTAAGAAATTGTAAATTTTCAGAATATGAAAAGAACTGGAAAATTATTTGTGATATGCTATAATGTTCTTCAAATTTATACTCAAATGTACCAGTATGGTAAAATAGTGAAAACTGTTCCCCCACCTCACTTTGTTTTCCTTCCTCACGCCTCCCCTTTGTTTACTTCTTTGTATATAAAGCTTTCACAATGAAGATTCATAATATACATGAATGTCATATATCTTTTGCAGCTGTATGAAATGAATTTGTATTTAACATTTACCAAAGAGAAAAATTATATAGTATATGTATGTATTGAATGTAAACAAATCTACTGTACATAGTCTGTAAATGTGAAAGCAAAAATAAATTCTATGAATTAAAAAAAAGTCTTAATTTATGCTCATAAAATAGACGGAGTCGTCAAAATTAAAAGTATGCTATAAACACGAAAATTCTTGAATCGAATTTTAAATGAATACTTTTATGAAATGATTTGTTGTTAACAAATTTACAAATATTCCTTAAATTTTTTTTTTTGATAAGCTGAAACCAAGTTAGGCCTAACATATACTCAGTATTTGACGTTTCGTTTTATCGATCAGTCCAAATTTCACGTGTGAGAAAAGTTAAGTTAGCCGATCCATATAAGGACATAATTTTCTAACCTTAGATATATATACTGTATGGTGGATCAAATACTCTAAAACTAATTCAAAACAGTTAAGAGTAGAAAAAGATTTATCAGAAGACATTTTTTAAAAAATATATAATTACCTGAGCAGTAATTTACTAATTTATAAAGGAAGAATGCATTGAGTTCTAAGGGACATGCAAAGTTTGAAAAAAAATCTAAATAAATGAACAAAGAATATCAAAAATGCTATGGTGGAAAGATTTATATACATGTTATCAAAAAGAATTTTAAAAAAACGATTGAAAACTATTTATCCTTACCAGATATATATATTTTTACAAATGATTTTAATTGATTACAAGCAAAGGGGGATAACTCTTCGAGGACAGGCCAAGGTAAAATTTAGGACACATTCCTCTATTACATATTGATACTGAAACTTGAAATTATATATGCCTATATATATTGTGTTTTCAGCCAATCTGTTAGGCATTCAGATTCATGAATCTGAGGCTATAATGTTTCGGAAACAATAAAAAAAAAAAGACGGAAAATGGCCAAAACACGATGCTGCCTATTCAAAAAAAAATAATAATAATAAGCACAAAAATTGACCGATGATGTCCAGAAATAAATTCAAGGAAATAGACTGTAAAAATGTTCATAAGACAACAGAATTTTTAGTTATCGTATAATAATAATTTTTTTTTCTTTTTTTCTTTTTTTTTACATCTAAGTTTTGATTATTGTCTTCAGTCTTTGTTAGTACAAATCAGTCAGCTTCAAACTGTTAAATTTTCAATCACACTACTTTAAATAGCAATTTTAATGTTTCTAATGAACACAAAATCTTATCAAATCAGAAAATGAATCTCTCTTATATAATATTTATTTTTCTTCTTTAGATAAGATATGTGATTTAATAAAAATCTTCAGAGATTCACAGCGGTTTCTTGTAAATGTTCTATCATGCCTTACTTAACTTCTCACGAAACGGCAGTATTAAAGGACGAGTGTCAGAATACCATGTACAATGAATCAAGACGTGGTGTTAATCAAATTTGGGTATTTAAAAACTCCATAAATTGTAAAAAATTTTGAATTACCACCTTTTACCAGAATCAATAGTATTAAAAGGTACATGTATCACTTTTCGACCCTTTATACAACCATTCTTCAAGGGTACTGTGCCACAATATATTCAAGAAATGGTGCGAATCAGATGTGGATACTCCAAAATTCCAAAGAACTTTTGGAAATTTTAGAATCACAGGATTTTACCAACATAAACTTAAAATCTTACAATTTTACAATTTTTCAACTTTATACACAACCATCCCAACAATAAAGTCCAGGCTTTTTGATATCATTGAGAACATTTTCATTAATAATGAAACTCTTAAATTTGCTTACCTTGTCATTAATCATTCGCAAAATTATTTTGTTTAAACACATTCTGATTGAATACACAATTACTCTGAAGTTGACACCAAAAAGATGCTTGAATTTCTGATTGACAATACATATGGGGTTTTGAAGACCAAGTCTTCCAACAGTTTATTGGAAGTCCTATGGGTACCAATTGCGCTTCGTTAATAGCAGACCTATTTTGTATTCATATGAAGCAGAATTTATGCAAAATCTTATGCGTAAAAAGAAGAAAACACTTGCTGTGGCCTTCAACTCAACATTTAGATATATCGACGACGTATTGTCAATTAACAGTGGTAATTTCCATTCCTATTTTGATACGATATAGCCTGGTGAGCTTGAGATAAAAGATACCACAGAGTCTGACACATCTGTTTCATACTTGGATATTTTACTTGAAAAAGACGTTAATGGTAATCTAACAACCAAGCTATATGATGTGATGACTTTAACTTTTCTATTGTCAACTTCCCTTAATTATGTTAATAATGAGGACCTTAGATCACTTATTTTAAAAGGTCCTAAATATAGGGAACACCGATCCTTCAACTGGCGTCGGAATTTCATAAATATTATAGATTCTGTTAAAAATTACGCTAGACGATGGGCCAGATATGAAAAAGAAGACGGTGACACCTTGTCAGAATGGATAAATTGTATTAGATCTATGTTAAAGTCGTGTATTAGAAGATTGAGGGGGAAAATGAAAATCATCTATCCTTCTGTGTTCAATAAACCAGAAGCGAAAAAAGAATTAGATAGATTACATGATCATTATGTACTGGTCCCTGCCGACAAAGCAAATAACAACATTGTCTTCATTTGTAAAGCCCATTATATAAATTGTATTCTAGAAGAACTTAGATTTAATTCTACAAGTGGTAATCCTACTTATACTTCCCCATCGTCGGTAACCCACGGGTGATCACCGTAAAATATGCTAATTTGTTGTTTTTAGTCAATCAATCATAAAGTTGGAACTCTTCATTTTTGAAAATACGTTTAAAACTTTGCTATTTATGGTAAATATTTTGACGCTCGTTAACACGTGCGAAGTTTGATTTAAAACAATGAAAGTCAATTCGTACATGTCACTGACATTAATATCCGTCAGATATTATATAGGAGTACCTCTTTCTAACTGCAAAATGCACCGGTGAGTGGACTTATTAGCTGTGTTAACTTACGGAATGTTTTTCATGTTTTGGCAATGCCGAACATGCATACGTAACGTGAACTGTAATTCGTTGTTTGGCATCGCGACTCTGTGAAGCGGCCAATCAAATGACCCATGCATACATGTATTTAATTAAATACGACGATTTTAAGGCGAGTTTGCCCACAGGTGATAAGTAAAGACGAGATCACCCGTGGGTTTCCGACGATAATACTTGAAGTTCCTTTTCTAAGGAAGAAATTCTTCAAAATCATATGTAAGTTTTGAATAATTTTAATATTCCACAGAGCCAAAATGAATTTGAACTACACACATATAGATTGGATTCCGACACTTCATAAAAATCCTTACAAACAAAGATACATTGCAGGTTCCAGTAAACGTCAACCAAGCCTCTTTCGTTACTCCTCACTA
This sequence comes from Saccostrea cuccullata, assembly GCF_032062105.1. Lineage (NCBI taxonomy): Eukaryota > Metazoa > Mollusca > Bivalvia > Ostreida > Ostreidae > Saccostrea > Saccostrea cuccullata. Next base: position 3,848 of record NW_026921375.1, read on the forward strand.
AGATATTGACAGTACTAAAGGAAAAACTTCAAGAGTACTGTGCAGCCATATATCCCAGAAGTGGTGTGAATCAGATGTGAATACTAAAAAATTCAAAAGAACTTTTGGACAATTTGAAATTACAAGATTTTACCAAAATCAACAGCTTAAATACTTACGACTTTTCAACTTTATACACAACCATTTCCCACGATAAATTAAAATCGAGGATTTTTTATATCATTGACAGCTGCTTTTTCAATAAAACTGGAACTCGTATATTTACTTACCTGGTCATTGGTAATTTCCAAAAAATTGTTTTGTTAAAAAAGATTCTGATTGCACATACAAGTAGTCTGAAGTTGACATCAAGAAGATGCTTGAGTTTCTGATTGACAATATCTATGTGGTTTTTAGACACCAGGTCTTCCAACAATCTATTGGAATTCCCATGGGAACTATTGCACTCCTTTATTAGCTGACCTATTTTTGCATTCCTATGAAGCAGAATTTATGCAAAATCTTATGCGTGAAAAGAAGAAAACACTTGCTGTGGCCTTCAACTCGACCTTCAGATATATTGACGACGTATTGTCAATTAACAATGGTGGTTTCCATTCCTACGTCGATACGATATATCCAGGAGAGCTTGAGATAAAAGATACCACAGAGTCTGACACATCTATTTCATACTTGAATATTTTACTTGAAAAAGACATTAATGGTAACTTAACAACCAAGTTATATGATAAACGTGACGACTTTAACTTTTCTATCGTCAACTTCCCTTACTTATACTGCAATATACCTTCATCAGCTGCATACGGAGTGTATATATCTCAGTTGATTCGATACGCAAGAGCATGCTCTACGTATGAACAATTTCTAAAACAAAGTAAATTATTGACAAGCAAGTTGATGAAACAAGAATATCAACAGTCTCGTTAAAGTCATCATTTCGTATGTTCTGTGGTCGATACAATGACCTTGGCAGCAATTTATCATTGAGTCAAATGCTGACTGACTTTTTCATATCAATTGTTAGTCTATGCACTGAATTGAAGACAGATTTTTCCGTTATTTCCCGATCATGACAAGGAGCACACGTCGTGTGTGACCTGTCGGCAGGGGATGTTCACTCCTCCATGGCACCTGATCCAAACACACATGTTTTGGAGGTCTTGTTTGCTCTGGTCCTATTTTGTATTGTTTTATGGACTTTGAGATTGAATACTGTTTGTTATCTCCATATCCTTTATGTTAAAATAAAGTACGTCCAGGCTCTTTGACATCAAATATACCTTCTTTTTCTTCTAAAATGAGAATCGTCAATTTTTCACTTTGTCATTTAAATTTGTTCAGTGGTATAAGGTGAGTTGCAGATAGGAGATGGGTACCCCAAAGCGGACAGACGGACAGACTAACTTTTGAGTTTGTATACTGTACTCTTTGTTATCTCCATATATTCCGGGGAACTAAGTCTTTCAATATTCGATTGGAATTTCCATGGAAACTAATTCCGAATTAAGCATCTCTGTTTTTATACTCAAATGAAGCAGAATTTATGTAAAACTTCCTGTAGGAAAAAGAATTCTTTTGCTTCTGCTTTTTGTGTGACGTTTAGATATGTTGACTAGGTTTTATCAATTAACAGTATTACATGCATATCCCCACGTTGCTTTGATATACTAGTATTCTATTGAATTCAAAATTAAAGACAGCACATAGTCTTATACATGTGCTTGGATATTTGGTGAAAAAGTAAAAGACCAACTGAAAATCAAATATTTATAATATATTGTTTGTAATAATGATTAAGATTTTGATTAATAGTAACGTTTAATGATGGTAAATGAGTATAATGTAATGGGGAAAATTTTAAATATTTTATTTATAATTATTGGGCATTAATGAACATTTAAGAAATGAATTAACTTTACATCAACTCAAAAACCATATCCACAGTCAATGGTAAACTACTCTAGCTAAAGCCAAGCTCGCCAGAGTGGTTTTCTATACATATCCAATTTTTAAAGCCTAGATGATTCAAAATTGTTTTAACCATTTTAATAAAACTATCAAAATTAATTTTGTAATTTTTTTTTCTTCAACAATTATGCCTTATATGTTTCTCATATTTCGTCAAAATATATGTTCTATATAAAATTAAAGGTTTACTGCTTTGAAACAGTCAACATTTTAAAGCGTATAAAACAAACATCATATGTTCCTTTTTAAATTCTTAAAAGATTTTTAAATTAAATGAATTCTTGAGAATCGATAATATACTTAAATCTTCAATTTGCCTATTCTTAAATTGTGAGAACCAAATATAATGATAACCGAAATGCTTTAATTTGATTTAAACATAAGTAAAGTCTGCAATAGAAGCTGAAAGTTAAGAAGTTTTTGCGCCAATTAAAAAGAATACTTTGAGAAAAAAAGAGATCACGATCAGAATTCAATCTCAAATAATCATATCATTTTCAATTTTTGATTTGGTTTGACATTTTCTGCTGTATATGAAGAGCACCAAGAATATTGAACAAATTCGACAATATCCTGTGAGTGTGATGTATGCGGTACTTAATTATTTTTCTTTAGGATCGTAACACATTTACAGTAGACATTTGGAATAACTTGTTGGCAAAAGAATTGATTCCGAATAATGTGATTACCGGTCTTGTGGTTTAGCAGTAATTTTTTTACTGTGTAAAATTAAAGGACAGCAAGGAGGAGAGATAACTCATTCCGTACCTCGCTACAGCAGATTTGTGTGCCTCGAGCGTCTTTGCTTCTTTTGGAATGGCTCTCCATTAAATGCAGACCAAATTTGAGAACACATACTTGTGTAAGACAGGGATGTTTATTGCAGCATTTACAGCACTTACTCCGATTTTGATTCTCTTGGCTATCGCTGTAAACAGATATCGCAAGATTTGTAAACCTCTTGGAAAACAAATGACACTGAAATGGAAACGAATTGCTCTATGTCTAGGGATTATTATAGCATTTCTTTTAGCTCAACCTACGACTCATTTTTATGGCTCAGTTCCATTTAGAAATGATGAAGAAGGAATCGTTGGACTACGGTGCAGTAGAGTGAAGACTGTCAACAAAACCGGGTCCTTGATATTCGGAGGCGGGCTTCTTCTAACAGCTATAGCAATAATTGTTGCACTTATTTGTCTTTATACTAAAATGGGATATACTATTATCATGCATTTCAAGTTCATTAATACTAAAGGCAAGAAAAAAAAACTCTTCGGAATCGAAACATCCCAAAAACATCGAAGAACCTCGTACCGCTGATGATCTAGTTAGTGGTACAGAGAATAAAACCTTTTCCATGGAGACAGACAATACAATATTATCCACTGCGTCTTCTCCGACTACCATAGAGACGAAAGAAACAAGCTTAACAACAGATATAACACTGAAGAGGAAATCCAGACCCTTTAAGTCAAGTGTAAGGAAACGGAAAGAAAAAGACTCGGAGAGTTGTGTACAAATTCACCCTCATGTTCATGCTCATTACCGTCATTTTTCTAATCTGTTACATCCCAAAGCTTATCATTATGTTGATGGAAGCAAAAAATCCAAACTTCTGGGAGCAGTTTTCAGACTCTGCAAGAGCTGGAGTCTTGTTTGTATACAGAATATTTATAATCAACAATATAACTAATCCATTCATATATGCATTTTTAGACAGTATGTTTGCCAAAGAAATCAAGAAATTGTTTAAAATTTGCCGAAAATAAAGGCTATCAAAAAGCATCGTTATTAAAATCAAACGAGAAATTAGAACTCAGGGGAATTTTCCACATATACCGTAATGTTAGTTCAAACAACAAAAAAATATATACAAGAGAACCTCTTTTTAAAAGTTAATGTTGAAGACTGTTGTTTTTATCTATTGTTTCCTAAAATCAATTCTGTAATTTCAAAGTTTTAACTTTTTCCTGGGACTCTGTCATGGATGAAAAGCGTACTGTAGTTAAATTTAGTTACAGATCTATATTGTTAATACATGCAGTATTGTAAGTCTGTTAATTCCATTTCTGTTTAAGTGAGGTGTGGTTTGTCATCAAGGTAAATGGATAGCAACTTATTTTTTATATGTAAGACTCTCTCTCTCTCTCGTTTGTGTCTGTGAAGTAAAATAAAAATAGGAAACTGAAGCCATTTCCCGTCATTTACACGAGGAAGTCTTTATTTTAGTAAATCCTTCTGAGTGTACCAAGGATTTTAACAACTTAGATTGATTTTAATTTTATTTAGTGTCACATAGTTAACCAATTAGTACAAAACAGATGGATTCTTCGATGAACACTACCGTCACTATGAATGTGACAGAAGTAATAAGTGATACGAGGGATCTTGACCGATGGAACGAAAAGTTGGCCCTTCGACTAACTCCGAATAATGTTATACTCTCCTTGTATATTTTTGTTGGTCTCTTCGGAAACGGTGCTGTTTTTCTTACTTACTGCTTGAGCTCAAATCTTCAAAACCAGGAGAGATATTTTATTCCAATACTGGCTCTGGCTGATTTGTTCACATCCATTATCTGTTCATCATTTGGCATTGTTTGGAATTTTATGCAGATCAACTTTGAAAATAAACTGCTTTGCATTGTTGGAAACTTTTTCATTGTAATTACACAGAGTACTTCTGTTTCTCTCCTTTTTATAATATCTGTGCAGAGATACCTAAAGATCTGTAAGCAAGTAGACATGTCAATCAAAGTTCAAAGATTAACACTGGTAATCGTCATAATTGCTAGTGTATCCCTCGGCGTATGGTCTACTTTTTATTTCAGAATATCGGAATTTAGAATTTCAAAATTAAGAGAAGACATTCAACTGACAGGATTCAGGTGTAAACTTGTCAAAAGCAAAAATGGTGGTGGAGTTATTTTTGGAGCAACACTTCTCCTTTCTATCGTATCAATTATGATATCCATGTTGGTGGTGTATGGTAAAATTGCATATAAAATTGTTACACATATTAAACAGGTGGGAGTAACTATTTCTAAATCGGAGGGCATCGAAAGATCGGAAGATTCTAGCAGGGATCTCTCAAATACAAATATAAAATCAGAAGATATGAATGAACTCGAGGATGTGGAAAATATTGCTTTGCCTGAGTGTTCCAAAGAGAGCAAAAGTATTGCAGCAAAACGTAACCTTCCTGCCAAAACAAAACAACAAGGAAAACCAAAAAGAAAACGCAACTTTGGACATACATTCACATTAATGTTTATGCTGATCACTATTGTTTTTGTTGTGTGTTACATCACAAAAACAATTCTGATGTTACTTGAAAGCTTAGACACTCATTTCTGGGACTTTACATCGGCTGAAAAACGTGCTGGAGTTCTATTTCTGTATAGCATCTATATTGTAAATAGTATTGTAAATCCCTTTGTATATGCTTTTCTTGACGCAAAGTTTACTGCAGAGTTCAAGAAATTGTACTTAAGTTTCACATCAACTTTACAGAATGTCTTCTGTCTTCCTTCTTAGAATGAAACGATATACAAGTAACCTAGTCTAATGAATATCTCTGTGTTATTTAAAGTCAGCGTGAATTGTGATTACATGTATTGAGATTTTTTTTATTAATTTAAACAAAAACATCTTCTAATTTTTGACATTTAAATATACATACATTTTATTATTTTGTTTAGTTTCCTTAAATGCTTTAGTGAAAAAAGAACCTTCCTTACACAGTATCATAGATAACACCATAACATAAAAAAAATTTAAGAAAACAGGAAAAAACAAACTAGTTTTTTAAAAATAAAATCAAATCAATCAAAATCAAATTAGGAATGAACGGAAGAAAAAGCTAAGATATATTTTTTTAAGAGGGGAGAACATGGAAGAAATGATATAAAAATATCTGCTTTTAAATGGCAATAGGTGTAACATGAGTTGTTTGTTTAAGAAAGAATATGAATGTTAATAAAATGTTCTTAAAAATCCTTATTAGTATCATCCCAAAATTAAGCATGGTGATGTTTTATTATCTTTTTTTAGGACTAAGCATTTCTTCATCATAATAAGTACAACTTATTTTTTAAACCGCTTTTAACCAAGAAGTTTATATAAGAGCCAAATAATAAGACCTCTATGTAGAAACGGATAACAATATGACTATATCTGAGAAATTAGTCATCTGGAATAACTTGCAGGCAAAACAATTAATTCCGAACAATGTGGTTTTTTCTTTATATATAATTACCAGTCTTGTGGAAAATTCAAATGTAATTTTTGATTTCGGTGTAATTCAGGTGTAAGGCAACGGAAATAAAAGACAATCGGAGAATAGTGTACAAATTCACCCTCATGTTCATGCTCATTACCATCATTTTTCTAATCTGTTACATCCCAAAGCTTATAATTATTTTGATGGAAGCAAGAAATCTAAACTTCTGGGAGCAGTTTTCAGATTCTGCAAGAGCTGGAGTCTTGTTAGCTTACAAAATATAATCAACAATATAACGAATCCATTCATATATGCAACGGATATATATATAGCTTTATATAATTTTCATTTTTCTATATTTAGATAAGATACCCGGTAATATGATGCATTCACTATATCCTTAGACAAGAGTACACAGCGGGTGTGACCGGTCAGCAGGAGATGCTTACTCCTCCATGGCACCTGATCCCACCTCTGATGTTTTGGAGGCCCCTGTTTGCTCTGCTCTTATTTTGTATCGCTTAATGGACTTTTGATCTTGAATACTGTTCGTTATCTCCATATGTTTCATTAATAAAGATCGTCAAAGAGAATCAAGACGTGGTGTGAATCAATTTGGGGTATTCAAAAACTCATAGAAATTTACAAAAATTGTGGAAATTTTTATTAAAACCTTTCAAAGGAATCAATAGCATTAATAGATACCACTTGTCAACCATTTATACTACCATTCTTCATGTTAAAAAAGTACATCAAATGTGTAGCTGCTTTTTCTTCTAGGATGAGAATCTAGGATGAGATACGTAAATTTTCATACCTTGTCATTTGTATTCTACAGACTTAGTTTATAAACCAGAAAATTCTAATTCTACACACATTTATTTAGAGGCTGATATTTTAAAAACAGGCAGAGGTTCCTCTTTACTCTGTTTCATATTTGGATATTTTACTACCAAAAAAAACTTTAATGGTAATCTAACAACCAAGCTTTATGATCAACACCAACTTCCCATACTTATGTGGCAATATATTAGTAACTTCATCACCTGCATACGGGGTTTATATCTCACAAATTATTCGATAGATATGTAAAGTTAGCTACTTGTAACTGGCCACTAGTAGCTGGCTACAAGTGGGTAAAGTTGGCAACTAGTAGCTGGCTACAAGAAGTGAGTAAAGTTGACTACAAGTAACTGGCTACCTTTTGTGTTAAATTGTGCAATTTTCGGATACAAATATTAATATTATTGAAGTAACTGGATTTTAACATCGCTGATATCCACTGATATTGCTAATAAAAACAATCTTTTAGCTTTTCCGCATGATCTTGCACTGAAGTTACCAAGAAATCGTTGGAAATAAACTCAGCTACTAGTGCCTTTTGTGTAAAATTATGCAGTTACCATGATATCGTTAGTAATAAACTTAGCTACTAGTACCTTTTGTGTAAAATTGTGCAATTTTGGGATACAACTGTTGATTATTGAAGTAGCTGGATTTTAACATCGCTGATATCCACTGATATTGCTAATAAAAACAATCTTTTAGCTTTTCTGCATGATCTGGCACTGAAGATACCAAGATGTCATCTAAGTAAAAATCCGGCTACTTCAATAATATCAACATTATAACCCAATATTGCACGATTTTAAACAAAAGATACTAGTAGCTGAGTTTATTTCTAACGATATCTTGGTAATTTCAGTGCCAGATCGTGTGGAAAAGCTAAAAGATTGTTTTTATCAGCAATATCAGTGGATATCTGCGATGTTAAAATCCAGCTACTTCAAGAATATCAACATTTGTATCCCAAAATTGCATAATTTTACACAAAAGGTACTAGAAGGTTCAAGTCATTTTCTGCCAACTTTACCCACTTGTCGTAGCCAGTTATTAGTAGCTAACTTTACATATCTTTATTCGATACCCGATAGCGTGCTCTGCGTATGTACAATTTCTAAAACGTGGTAATTTATTGGCAAACAAGTTAATGAAACAAGAATATCAGCAGTCTCGGTTAAATTCATCATTTCGTACGTTCTGTAGTGGATACAAAATCGACCTTATCCGCAAATACAATTAAATATATGGAGATAACGAACAGTATTTAAGCTCGAAAGTTCATAAAACAATACAAAATGGGAACAGAGCAAACACAGACCTCGAAAACATCAGAGGTGGGATCAGTTACCATGGAGGAATGAGCATTCCCTGCCGACCTGTCACAACCGCCGTGTGTTCCTTGTCATAACTGGTTGATTGGGAAATGACGGGAAAATCCGTCGACAATTCAGTGTGTAAACTATACACTGTTAGCACTGAGCTAACTAAATGACACCACCGCCTCCCGTACAATTACAATGGTAAAGTGCATGTTTTTCTCTGGGAATCCCAAAATAATAGTCAGATAAAAAAGTAAAATAGGAGGTCATAATGGGATTATGTTACATAGAATCTGTGAATGTATGATTAAATTTTATTCAGTGGTATAGGAGAAGTTGTGGATAAAAGATGGATACCCTTCGATATTATAGAATGTATGGCAGGACATTGTTTCGATATGAGAAACTCAAAATATGTGTCCGATCAAAAAGTACATTAGGGGGTGCATCTGAAGGTTTAATCTTCATTTCAAGCTTATGAATTTACTTGGCAAATAACAGGAAAGAACAAGGATAAGAGTAGTCATTTGATTTATGACTTTATAATGGTGAAAGGTCAAATAGCTCAAGCTTACCATGATCTTAACAAAGGTACAAGTTATCTTGTCAAAGCAAGATCAAATATACAACCTTATTACGACTGAATCTCAAGTCAAGAAAAGAACAATGTTTTAAATGAAAAATTTATTAAAACAATTTCACAAAAATAAAACTGTAAAATATAAAATCCAATAAACTTTTACATACATTTCTTGTTCAACCGAATAAAGCTTTTAAAAGGTTGATTGTGTTTAAAATACAATGTGATAGATTTTATTTACATTGCTGGGAAGTGACTAAAATACTTGAAATACATCGTAAATGTACATATTCATAGTCGGGTTAAATTACATGTATGTACACGTATAGCAAACTGAACTGAAGTTTAAGAGTTCTACAAAATTAATTGTAGGTTTTAAAAATCTAAGAAACGTTTGAATATCTCTTAATGTATGAGGAGGTAATAGTCGCAAATATTGACTTTTAATCTTAGGTCTCAAATATCTAAAGCTTGGCATGGGCATAACATATTAGAACATATATATCATATAAGAAAGTTTTGTTTCAAACAACAGCTCAAATATAAACACTGAAACGCAATTTATCTAACAAAAGAAAAATGAAGAATTTGTATCAATGTATAAAGTCGACATACTTTTTAGACTCACTACAATACTAGTATAGACATACGACACTATACTTTAGAATATAAGTATAGTATTTATTAACTGTGGAGACATGATATATAAAAATAAATCTTTGAGATACAAATTCACGTAACAATAAAAAAAAGTGCATCCCAAGACACTGTCAATTTCCAGCATTCAGGACATCACACAACACATGCAGTATATTCACAGAATCACTTAGAAATTTTTGCAATAGGTGGCAGTTTGCCTTGTTTTGATATAGGTAATGTTGGTAGTTTATCCACATTGGATGACTGAACAGGTGGTAATTTCACTTTCGTTTTGGATCTAAGCGCGGTTTTTGGGCGCCGCTTTTTCTTTGCTTCATTGTCACTATCACTATCACTACTACTGCTGCTAACGCTAGACACCGACAGACGGCGCTTTTTAGGTTTACCTGATTTCATTCCAGGAAGTTTTCCTTTCTTTGCTGCTACTGCTAATCCTACTATTAATCCAACAGCAACAATAGCCGCAACAGTTACTCCAGCTATCAGCGCAACATCTTGCCAAAAAGTGCTCTCCTTTTCTCTCTCTGCAATGTAAGACAAATGACAATGAGTTTTTTTTCTAATGATGGATACAATTTTTATTTTTACCACTAGATTGGTAATTTTACCTGTGGTGACGTAGTACTTGATTCTGAATCCCTTGAACTCCGCGGTGGCGTCCGTAACGAAGGACACCAGTACATAGGAACCAGTGTACTGGGTGATGGTGGGCCTCTCCACCCCACAGAAGGAATCCAGTACAGGGTAGGTGGTGCAGGGACCTAGGGGAACAAGATACAGAGAAAACAACTCAGAAGTTGTGCAGGGGTGAAGTTTGTATGATATTCTAATTTTGCTAGAGTGATAAAATCTTAACTATTTGTCATAACTGGTATGGTTATGTTAAAGTAAACATCTTTTAAGTGTAATTACCAATTCAGTTCATCACAAAATGTTACCTCTGTAAACTGTAACCTTGTCATATGAACAGGAAGGATTAGCCTCTATTCTAGAATCTTCTACTTCAAGCTTAATATAACCACTGTCTGTAGGATTGTGGATCAGCCAGTAAACTGTTGTCGAGCTGAAAATTTCAACCATACAAACTTTATAACATTATGTTGATGATGAAAAAAAACATTGTGTAATGTTATTTTAATGCATAATCATACTAACTTGTCATAGTTGTTAGGGTAATTAGGGGATTCAAAATACTGGGCTGTAGAATTGGCAACAAGATTGGTTACTCCTGCTTGCGGGACACAAGACGGAGCGGCTGAAAAATGTTTCTAGATTTAGTTCATATTGAATGCAAAAAAGTTGATTATATCTATGCAACAATGCCATCTATATCAATTTGCATAACCTGATACCATCGACTTACAGTAGTTTGATAGAGCTGTATACTCCAGATGGAACCCCCTCTGACCGACGGATCCGTCCGACCGGAAGATGATATACAGCTTGTTGCTGGTGGAGTTGACGCTGCTAGAGATCTCCCCGCAGTAGGTTGCAATCACAGCCGCCTCACCACTACCACCTGTGATCATAATTCTTTACAACTTAAGCATAGGTATTCCCTAACTTAAAAGCACATTGAGACATATGACATGAAAATTGTTGCATGAAAAGATTTAATTTTTAAACTTTGTGCATTTTTAGACTTTTTAAATTAAAATATAAATTAAAGAGTTATCCTTCATGGTTGAGGATCGGAGTACCTTAAATGGAAGTATGTATTTTTCCAGAAAATCCAGATTTATCTATACTTCGTAAAGTTGGTGCATGTAGTTTCCAGACATAAACTAAATAAGCCATCATAATCTATATATAAACTTTGGTAAGTTCTCACCATCGTGAATGTTGACAGAGTCCCCTATACACCCCTCACTGTCCTCCAGATAGGAATCTATCACCTTCAGCTGAATAACACTTCCCTCTGGTCCCTCTATCAACCAAGAGCACACCAGGTTCCTGTGGGAGGAAAATCATTCACTGACTCATAGTCATGGTTAAGTTAATAGTAAATATTTTAAGTCTACTGAAAACTATGGCTTTTTTTTCTTTTGCTACTTTCCTTCGCTACTTACGGTGAGTAGAAGATTGGGTAGCTTGGGGACTGTATAAACTGTGTATCATTGGTGGCTGTTAGCTGAATGGTGCCACTACTACACACGTCATTCGGTGGCTGTGTGGTGGTCGTTGATGGGGCTGGGGTGGTGGTAGCAGCTATAAATGTCGATATAATCAGTCATTGTGGGAACTATACACACAAACTCGTTTTAGTTGGAATCTTCTTAATGTTTATTTTATATAGTTTCAGGTTATTTTTTTATTCGTTTGTTATATAAAATCAGTTGCATGTTATTTTATTTTTTATCCTAATCTAAGTCTTTTTAACCGAGAGAATTATTATCTTACAAGGTCCTTCTTGTCGAAAGCTCAGGACAAACCCATGTCTTCTCCAGCCGCTCGCAATGGAATTGAATTTGACAAAGGCATCTGCTCCACTAGATAAAAATGTCAAAGTATTCCTGCTGGGGAATATGTCTCTACTGTCACAGAAGGTCTGGGTAAGGGGAGCAGCAGTAGCGTCGGACCCTGATACAAATTTAGAGGAGAGACTCATTGAAATTTTCTAGGATCTAATTAATTTTCAAAGGCTTAAGTCATTATTATGATTTTATTATATGAGCATAAATCATTGATCTCCCTATTTAGAGAAAAAATACATACCATCATATATATCTAGTGTGTCTGAGAAACATTCCTCTCCACTCATCAGATCAGAGAATATAATCTGTATTTCTACCTTTGCCGTTGATCTGATGAGCCACTGACATGTGGATGGTCTTTTTGGAAAAAAAAAAAGAAAAGAAATGTCATATATCCTTAAGTCTATTTCATCAAGATTTTAGTTTCTTTCTGGTTTCTAAATATTCATTACTGGTTATATATAGAGGTGCTTTTTAAAGATATTGTTTAAAGTAAATGAAAAGGACGGAGCAAATGTTTCCTTACTCGTCGTAGGAGTCGGGCCATTGTTTGTTGGTCAGGTACTGGACGGTGCTGGTTGGTGTCAAAGTTACAATAGTAGAAGCACAACCACCCTGATCTACAAAATGTTCAATATGTCTTTGAATGATAATACTTTCAAAAATACTTGAACACTTCATACAAAAGAATTAGATTTATTTGATTTTTTATTTTACATCAAATCTTAAGCTACCTTCCGTTTTTCCGATGAAGTATCTCATTGTGAACCCGGCCATCTCTAAACTGTAGTCACTTTTGAGTCGGATGAGTGCATCTTTTCCAGTGGACACAAACATTCTACCCTGGCGAGCTGTACCACACACCGTTACGGCATCACCGCTAGTGCTTGAACCTGTAATCAAACCTCCTCTTTAATCACAACAGAAATTTTGATATGGAATACAAAATGAAAAGATCACCGGCTTTTTACATTGCTTATGACAAATTGTCAAACGAACCGTCAAAGAACTGGAGGAAATCGTAGACACATTCAGGCCCCTCGCCGTCCTCTATGATGTACTCCCGCATGTCCACCACCACACGCTCACCATTCCCGGCGCTTATCAGCCACTTACAGTCCATATTCCTGTGGAAATCGAGGTAATTTTAAAAACTGTCATCTTTGTTGATTTTTGGGGGACCTTTTTGTGACTTTTTTAAGGGACTTCTCCGCTGTATTAATAATGCATTGGATAATTTTGTTGTTGCATTATCAATTGATTGACGAGGAAGAATAAAAATTAGTATAATTTAAAAGAGTGTTAATTTTTTAAAAATGTCCTTTAAATTATGAGCAGCTTCAAAACGAGATTCATCATATCATACAAGATACAAGACTTGCGCATGGTGGCCTTAGCAACAAACAGTTAAAATCAGGCATAGGTAAAACTTCTGATATTCTAAAATACAGTATTTGGTTTTAGTATTATATTTTCTGTAATTAACACAAGATCAACTGTGCAACATCTATTTGGTTTAGAACATGCAGAGTTACTAATTATATCTTCGAAGGTAAGTCCATTGATATTCTCAATATTAATTGATATATAACCAATATATTGAGATCTATTAATTTCTTTGCCTTGATTATGTAATTTAAAGCCCATGTTATGTCGATTGATAATTTGTGTCAGCACTGTATCCTGAATGCAGAGGAATGAAGTCATTATCGTCATTTTCAATTAAATCAGGGTCTGTTGAGACGTATGCATTGAAATATCCACATAATAGAATATTATCCAGTGATTTGTAACGAGACATGTCTTTTCAAATGCACTCAAGAAAACCTTTGGAACGATTAATTTTCTGGGGGTTTCACGTCTCATGAAGATGAATAAATCTTGATCAAAATTGGAAAAAAAAAACTCCAACTTTTTTATTCACTGAAATTCAGATTTTATGTTCTATATAATAAAAAATATAATTAGCTTCAAATATCAAATATAATATATAAAATATATATTATAGTATTTGTATAGCTGATTACAATAATATAATAAACATTTAAATAATATACAGTAATAATGGAATATTTCTCAAAAATAAGGAAAGTTGTCAATGGAAAAGGTGAAGTCATCTCCTTTGTCAACCAAACTTTGTTTATCGTTTATAGTCAGTAAAATATCCAAATATGATACAGCTGTTGAAGACCCTGTGATATCATATTTCAAGTTCAGTTTCTCTGAGATATATCGAGTCAACATATCAATGAAAATATATATTGTTAACATATAAGAAAATAGTCCATATGGAAGGGGCTGTTGTCTATATCGAAAGGTTTCATTTATCGAGAGAAATTGTTGTATAGAGTGTAAAAAAGTCATGCGTTTAGATGTTACAGATTTTTAAAAAAGGTGATTTCAAATTTTCTTTAAGAGGTTTTGAAGACCCACATCTGATTTAAACCACTTTTAGAATACGCTGAAGCGCAGTATGTCTGATGTTTCTCTTTTACAGCAGTTTTAATAATTCTGGGAGTAAGATAAGGGTTTGGTAGAGAATTTGCTGGACCCTTCTTTATAAAAATAATTAGAATCCATTGCAGTTACGGTAGATCGAACTCATCTTGGTTAATTGATAAATTGAAAGTATTAAACACTAGAATGTGATTTTGAAGAATTTCTTCCTTGGAAAGTGAACGGTGAGTATGTGTTGTAATTCCAGACGTAGAATTTAAACAAAGTTCTTCCAAAATACAGTTGTAATAATGACCTTGCAAAGACAACAGTGTTACTGTTATATATATCTAATATATTTGGGTGAAGATAACAGGTTTGGATATATTCAAAGGTTTCTTCCATTATGTATTTTATTACTTTTATGGTCTTTGCAGTTGGGAGTAAGTTTGTTTTTTATTGATTCCTTTTACATTAGAAGTCCTAATGAGTAAGACGCTGGGTTTCGTAGCTGTTGTGCCGTGCTTTGGCTGAGGCTCTCCAACTTTGGAAGTGCTCACTACATGAGAATAAGACATGGGAGTTTTAAACTGGTTCTCTATTCTCTCAAGTGTTCCGGTGACATCATTTTCAAATTTATTAAGGAAAAGACAAGCATTTCAGATCTCTTTTAATTCTCTTGCACACTGATTGAACTTCTTAAAGCAGGTCCCATTGTTTTGATGGATAAGATTCACTATATATGTCTTTTCCTTGGCTGAGTTCGAGTTCCTTGCATCAGTCGTTGTACTTTCAAATCTGTGTAGATTTAATGTCTGTCGGTGAAATGCAATTTCTCTTGACCCTTTGCATGAGCAGACTTTTTCACCAGTGATACACCTGCTCATCAATTTCTGTAACTATATATTCAGTGGTTGACTTTTTTAAGAACTTTGTTAAGCAGGCATTTCAAAGTTGCAAAATATTTCTCCACAAACAACATGCTTTAATACCCTGGGTTCTTATAATTCCAGTTGTTATGAAAAACTACCTTTGTACACGAAAGTTTTGATTTTTCCCCTTATTTCAATAACAATGGAAGAATCCTCCCATGCAAGGTAATCATTCCATTTGATGCTGTATTTATTCCTTTAGGCCAAGGTTAAGTGTTAGACAATATTTCAAAAGGTATCTGTACTTGGGTGTTACTTACCTTAGTCAATGTTCAATACCAGGACTATTAGTGTTATGAAGTCAATGTTCAATGAAGTATCCATGTTTGAGTGTTTTTTATTCAAGGGCCCATAAGGTAACCGTATTTGAGATATGTGTGTGGCATTAGTGATATATAGACAAGAGTACTTACGAGTAATAGGACACCTTCCATCCGGGGGAACTGAAGGTCTGGAGGGCCCGGGTAGCAGTAAGACTATCAGTGGTCACCAAGTTATTCGCACTACATTGACTATGGGCTGTGAAAATTAAATGACATGTATATTTTTATTTTCAATATTCAATGGATGAATTTCCAACCTTATGACTTTTATTCTTGTCAAACTATTGTACATATGTAGATAGAATTGTCCAAAATGTAAAGCAGGGGAAAATGCTCGCATCATTCAACCACAAGCAAACTAGATTGAAACGATTGGAAGTATTCAAAATCGAGCAATTTTAAACAACCTTTAAAATTCAATGCCCAACCTCATTCTGATTCAAACAGTATTGAAGACTGTTCTGGAAACATGAACAATATTTGCAAGTCTGTATAGTAAAACATTTATATGGTATTGTTTGGGACTTGTCTAGTTCAAATTATGATGTGTTTTTACATTCGTAAACTCTCGGTCTACAGAACCATTTTTGACGCATCATTCGTTTCCTTAGATCATGATATAATAAACAAATAAAACATGAACCATCTAAGGCGAAACAAGTTTAATTTGAAATGAGAACTGGAATGAAACAAATTATATAGAATTTGATTGTCTTCAATGCATTCAATTATCGACGTCTAATTGTCATGAAATGTAAAGTCAAAGCTTCAAAATATCGATCGATTGATTTTTCTGTGCACATTGCACGTCAGGGAATTCTTAACTAAAAGATAAGCCAGAAAACCCGATTATCCGAGTAAAACTCATTTGATGATACAAAAATTTTAAACTTACCAAAGCCGAAAAAACTGCAAAATACATAGCACCATATTATCAATTTCTCCATTTTGATGAGAAATAAGTTTGGATTGATAGAGATATCAAGACCATGGAATTACCATGTTGTGTTTCTGTGTAGAAGGATATGACAACAGAACAAAGCTGTTATTGGGACCTTTAAACGTTTGAGCACTGGTGTTTTTTCGATCTCTTTATTGTTACACCGGATTGGGTTTGGGACGTTGGTTACGTTCATTCATTGACCGTATACCCTTTAAATTGTTTATAAATATCATCACGCTCTTGTAACTTTCATCAATGCATTGTTTATGTCAAAAGAATTCAATCATATAGTTTAGATCTGGCTGTTAGAAAACCGCGCGCTCATTGGTAGATTTTCATACTATGCTAAGCGGAAATCTTAATAGATTCTTGAGTACTATTTTAGAATTTTCTTACAAAGAATCAAATTAATGTTCTTAAATCATGAAATATATGATTAATATAATTTATCGCCTTATTTTGTATTATTCATCTGTTGACAAAAATCAAAATGAGTTGTTTATTTAAAAGTGATCCTTTTTTTCCCTTTTACCAAAAACTGCATTCAGCAAAGAATACAGGGTTTTTTTTCCACGCCAATGGGCGAAAAAAGTTCACATGATTCAACAAAAATTACCACAACCTCTAAATGTATCTAGCGGAGTGGAACGAACAACTCTGCAAAAAAAAGGTTTTAATTGATGCAAAGTATCCAAAGAGCAATATTTGGTAAGTGTCTCAAATGGCCCCCTAAAATGAATCTCTTACTTTTAATTTATATATAGCCTTACTCTGCACAGCTATACTGACATGCGACCTTTATTGTTAATTTTCAATTTGATCAAAATGCCGTTAATATAGAAATATGAAATCATGAAGTACATGTTTTCCCGCAATTTTAGCATATTTTGTATAAAACTGCTTATTTTCAAGCAGTTTTTCTTCCAGAAAATATTGAGCGCAAACTAGAACATACTTTAATTTTTTACCAAAGATGTATCTATTCAATACTTATTACTGACAGAAAAAATTATGCATGTTCTACAGTGCGCTCTATGTTTCCCATAAGAAAAATCATCAAAGACGTATTTTTGGCTTTTTTGGTTAGATATATAAAAAAAGTGTTATTTCCGTCATCATTTACAGCCACTGAGTGCATATAAATGTGAAAAATATATCGGAAATATATGTAATATAATCTTTTCTACAAAATAAATATCAATTTAACATATCTGAATGTCATTCTAATATGCTGATTTTTAGGGGGCCAAAATTGGCTCTTAACATATATAGTCCTTTATATATATTTGATTTTATTAACCAATTAAGTAAGTTTTTCATTGTACATGTGACAATTTAAGTTTAATTTTTTTTAATTATTCAAAAGGTATATAGGTCAACAGCTTTTGTCTTTCAAAATTTAGCTACAATTGGAGAGCTTTTCAAACAATTTTTTTAGTAGTCTGCCCCCAACCACCCCTACAAAAAATGAAACATGGTATAACGTATTAATTAAAAGACCGCATTTTTAATGTCTAGAAATTGTACCATACTTTCCATTCTTTGTTGATATTGAATATTTTTGTTGTTATATCACAGCATTGTCGTAAATGGTAGTCATTTCTCGAGGTTTGGTCCATTATACAACGAGTTTTTGAAACTGTCATATCCGTAGCATTTGGAACTGCATGTGATATGAGATGTATCTTCAATGTAATCTCTCGCTGATGGTATATGTGACATGTGATTTTCTTAGATCAAGATCATAGGTCAAGGTCTCTGATCTCCAGATAAACTTGTCACAGACAGACAGGATGATATCCTTGATAAACCATCTGTATTTCCTTTTTTGGCATAATCACAACGGGACTACAATATTTGTCAAACTTCCTTCAAAGTCAAGTGATAAGATCAAAGTACACGTATGTTTAACTTGTACAGTATAATGCAGTGCAGAAATATTTACTTGGATAAAACCTATTCGACCTTTTATCATGAGACAATTTAACAGTTTTGTTACTGATTCCAAAATTACATGGAAAATGGCAATATGACCTAGAGAGAGAGAGAGAGAGTGTGTGTGTGTGAGAGAGAGAGAGAGTTTTAAAAATAGGCTGGGACAACTACCCAGTATCCCAGAATGCATAAAAGACGTCGTCTATTCTTTGCACAACGTCTTCATTGGCAAAATTTAACTTTTGGGAACTTAATTAAACGATTAAGAAAATATTTGCAGAAAGTATTTTATTCTCGGTGTTTAAATTTTTTGTTACAAGATGACTAACACGGTAGAAAAAGATAATCGGACTTTCTCTTCTTTGGAATTGTTAAATACTTATTGAATGTTTATTTCTTACCGTAAGACAGCTGTGCATGTCTCTGTTACGTACGAGCCCCGACTCATTGGATTCAGACACATTTGTTAAATTCGTATGAGGTAAGACAATACATAAATCAAAATGAAATTTTTGGGGAATTGTTAGTCTCTATGCTATACACTAAAAGATTTGTTTTAGGTTCCGTTCGAAAATACAGTCTAATAAAAATTTCTGAATAGATAACTTGAAATATTCAATTATTTGAACAAAATGCGATCTTTTAATTTCTGTCTTTTTTTTTTTCTTTTTTTTTTTTTTTTTGCATTCATTGCTGATTTTAAAAGTATTTTGATTTTAGAAAATACAATTTCATGGTCATTTTTCTGTTTAAGATTGAATTGTTACTACCGGTCTTGTAGAGTAGGCTTTCCCCCCTAAAATCTCCCCCCCCCGGAAAACTGGCCCTAGGGTAGAATTTCCCCTCAGAAAACTGGCTCTAGAGTAGCATTTCCCCCAGGAAATCTCACACCGGAGTCAATTTTCTGGAGGAAAATCCTACTCTATGTAGTAGTTATAGAGTGCGATTTCCCCCAGAGTCAATCCCCCCCCCCAATGAAATATAATTAATGTACTTATTCTTGAGGAGAAATGGTTGGCACATTGCTACAAGAGTCCCTTCTTCAAAATGGTGACAGATGTATGGAACATACGTATATGAAAAATGAACATTGAAATTTTAAATCCGATTTTTCTTGGCTACCGCCGAATCATTTTTTAATCAAATAAATTGATAAAACTGAAGAGGACTATAAGTTTCACCTGCGTCTGTCCGTCCGTCCGTCTGTCTGTCTAGTTGTCTTTCTGTCTGTGTGTCTCAAATGGTTTTCCGCACTCTTTTTTTCTAAATGCTTGAATACATTGAGCTGATTTTTGGTACAGGAGTATATTTTGAAGAGTTCCAGTTTGAGTTTAGTTTTGCTTCAATTTTTTAAAGGAATTAGAACCTTTTCATTTTTTAACGTTTTTCCGCAATTTTTTTCTAAACGATTCGAGATATTGGGCTAATTTTTGGTATGTGAATTTCAAGTTTGCATTTCGTTCCACTTAAAAATATATACCAATCAAGACATCCATATATTTTGTTTGTTTTATCCTATTTTGAGAATATTTGCATTTCTTTGGAAACCTACTACATATTTTGGTTGAGATTCCATGATTTGAAATATATGCTTAGAAAATTTTTACAACATATGTCGAAAAAACACTCATTTACCTTTCAAAAATCAGTTTCTCGTTTATCTTTTTTTTTCTAAAAAAGATATTGCAGCTGTGGTTTATATTGACTCTGTAACGAGGGGGGAATCCTACTCTGAGAAAGAAAGAGGGGGAAATTTGGCTCTGGTGTGAGATTTCCCCTCGAGGGGAAATCCTACTCTAGAGTACGATTCCCGGGGGAAAGCTGGCTATGGGGGAAATCCTACTCTACAGCACCGGTATTTCTGTATTGTATCACTTTTTTGTAAAGGACTCTGATATATTTGTAAAAATTGGGGAAGGGTGGGAGGGGGTTAAACGACTATTTTGTTTTTTAAAAGGAATTCCTGCACGTGATAACAATTTTACAGGTTGGTAAGAGATGTATAGTCATCGTATATATGATCACATTTGTTTATCCATGCACTTATCTTCTCAAAAAAGAAAGAAAAATACACTTTTTAAAAAAATTAAAATTTACAACCAACGTAGTCCCACGCTGAGCTCTGAATGCGGGAGCCTGTTAATAGGAATTTTACAATTAATGTAGATCCAAGAACTGGAGAAAATGCTGAAATATTTCAAAGGAAAACCACCGACGAACAATCTATCTCATATAACTATCATACAATGTATATCTAATGAATATTAATTTACTGTACTATGGGTCCTTATCCAAAAGTAACTACGTAGTATATAATTTAGGATCCTATAAAGTTTGCATTTGTGATATGAACAGTAAATCAATTCTTTTCCCCTTAAAATTTAAATATTTTTATATATTATTTCATTATTTTACAAAATTCTCGGGGTAACATTTCTCCAATTTCTTATTTTACTGGAACAAATTGAGAGATCAATATGGAATCTCAAGAGAAATATGCTTTGTCATGGAAATGCAAATGGTTTAAATGTATTGTCATTAATTTCCATATAACAGAATGGTTAGACTAGGTTCTTACTTAGAGACAAAGAGATATTCCTCTGAATATACCCCTGTATGTTATTTAAAGAATTCGTAATACAGAAATTTAAAAAAGGTCACGGAAGAGTTCAGAGACGATCAAGTACTAACGCCCTATTAAAGAATCATTTTTATAACACTATCCGCATTTATATTGGCATGGAATGGAATGGAGGATTCAAAGCGAGATCATTAAATCAGTTGCTAAAATAGTTAATATGATCAAACAATTTTGATAAAAGGAACCATTCCATCTTTGCTAATCAGTATATATTTTTATTTTGTGCAGAAAAGAAATGCAAAAAATTGTCTGCATTATCTAAAAGTCCAACTTATAAGTTTTTAATATAAATTCGGAGGCCGATTCTTGTTGGGTCATTATTTCTTCCTTGTTTCAGATTCAAATGCACATACAAGCCACAGTACTGGTCATCATACTCCTGGAAATATATCTACGTAAGTAACATTTCATTTAGCTTTTACAAAACTCTTTTTCTCAACCTCAGTGGGTCTGAGAATGAGTTGAGATTAACGAGGATTCGAGATATCGAGGTTAAAATACTAAATGAATATGTGGTCGAGACTTCTATATTTCTGCGACAGTACAATTAAAGAAGATGGATTTCTGCTATCTGTCAGCTTGGCACTTTTATGCATGCTTATCACTATTTGTCAGTCCCGCCCCTGGTGTCGCCTGTTGGTTCCGTACACCATCAGATGGTCTCCAATCTTCATCAGATATTTCGACCTTAAGCCATGACATCCTCCAGTTGGTGGTTCAGCAGTGGTGGCCAATCCACTACTCGATGGATCCTGACTTCCAGCACAGATCATCTCGGCGGTGCCATATCCAGCAGCATGACCTCTCTGCTGCTTCTCCCCGTCTTCTTCCTGCTGCCTTGCATTGATATTTCTCATCGTGTGAGCAGCTTCCACACCGATTCCACTGGGAACGCTTTGTAATTAAACACTGTTCTTGCAGTCTACTACAAGGTTTGCATATAATGAAACGTATGGAGATAACGAACAATATTCAAGATCAAAAGTCCATAAAACAATACAAGACAGGAGCAGAGCAATCACGGACCTCCAAAACATCAGAGGTAGGATCAGGTGCCATGGAGGAGTGATCATTTCCTGCTGACCGGTCACACCTGCCGTGTGCTCCTTGTCATGATCGGAAAATAACGGGAAAATCCGTAGTCAATTCAGTCTATAAATAATGGACTAAAAATATTCTTGTTTCATCAACTTGTTTTTCAATAATTTACCACGTTTTAGAAATTTTTCATACGTAGAACATGCTCTTGCGTATCGAATCAACTGAGATATATAAACTCCGTATGCAGGTGATGAAGGTATATTGCTGCATAAGTAAGCGAAGTTGACGATAGAAAAGTTAAAGTCATCACGTTTATCATAAAGCATGGTTGTTAGATTACCATTAATGTCTTTTTCAAGTAAAATATCAAAATATGAAACAGATGTGTCAGACTCTGTGGTGTCTTTTATCTCAAGCTCAGCAGGATATATCGTATCGACATAAGAATAGAAATTACCATTGTTAATTGACAAAACGTCGTCGATATATCTATTTTTGCATTCATATGAAGTGTTTTCGAATTCTTTTGCGTGATCAGAAGAAAACATTGCTGTGGCCTTCAATACAACATTTAGGTCTGCAAATAGATATTGTCAATCAATAAATTAGAAGACCTGGTCTCCAAAAACAACATAGATATTGTCAAGCATCTTTTTGATGTCAACTTCAGAGTACTTGTGTGTACAATCAAAATGTTTTTATCAAAATAATTTTGCAAATGACCAATGACAAGGTAAGTAAATGAACGAGTTTCATTTGTATTGAAAAAATCAACTGTCAATAATATGTCGAGAAGGGGGGGGGCTGTGTATAAAGTTGAAAAGTCGCCTCTTCACATTTTTTTTCCAATGGCACAATCAGCTCTATTTCGATCAGCGTTTGGTCGTTGATTTTTTTTACGATGTTAGAGAAAACTTACTTCCTGTATAGATCCAATTTGCCCTCTATCCTGCATTGGCGTCCGCCTAGCTGCTCTTGTGTAAACCGTTGCTTAAACCTGTCCCCTGTCCCACAAACTTTATCTGTCTTTGTTTCATGTATGTCGTTTCCTTCTCCTCTCCACCTCTAGCACATCATCCAACTCTTGCAGTTTGTCGGTGTTGTCGTGTGGCCATCTTAACCTCTCCTAAGTCAGTGCTACTTGGCATTCTAATAGAAAATGCGTCACAGTCCTTCTCCTTCTCTAATTACACAGCTTGCAGTCTGGGTCTTCGCTAAGACTCCACTGTTGCGAGTTTACAGGAGATAAGCTTGAATAATGTATCGACCTCCGCAGGAACGAGATTCTGACGGGTACTTCCTCCACGGTTCCTTGCATGTTAATTTTGCTTGGTTAGTCCCACTTTATCCAGGACACCTGTTTTCCAAGGTCTGTTGCTGATCTTGCTTTACGTTGATCTTCCTCAGTGCGCCGTACTTTAGACTGAACCATGGTGCGCCGCTCCGATACTGATGTTTTTAACCACTGCTGGAAATGTGACCTTTCCACGCCCTGTCGCCTATTTTTTTGCGTTTCACTGATGTTTCGTAAGTATAACATACCAATAATCTCAACTTGGTCAGTTGATGCATCTGCTGATCCTTTTTCTTTGCAGTGTTTTATGGACTTTTGAGCTTGAATACTGTTCGTTATCTTCATATATTTCATTCCTTTCCATACCTTGATCCCTGCTCCTGAGACCATGTCGTCTCGTAACTCATGTCCCTGTTCCTGAAATCCCGAGTTTCGTAACTTTATTTCCAAGCAGCATCTAGTTACCTTTAATTCTTCAACTCAGAGAAAAATATTATGCATATCTGAGTTGACATGCTGTAGATTCTAACTGAGGTAAATGATGGTGAATCTCCTCAAATGCCAAATCACTTTTTTTCAACATGTCTTAATGCGACTGTAGTAGCTGCAATTTCATATTTGAGGAGCAGCTACAAAATAAGTCTTGGTAGAACCCCGTTCTAGTAAATCCTTATATTTTTCAGTTAGTTTATCTTTATTAAACACTTCAGCAAAGAAAGGAGCTTCTTCGTTGTGTCTTCCATGCTATCTTTGTCCGTTAGGAATTCAAAGATTCAACTTCATTTTCCAAGCATTTAAAAAGGTTCCCTCTATTGATGGGATCTCCTCTGCTTGAATTAACATCTTGACAAGCCGGTTAACACAACCATTCCTAAATATGAGACATCTCGATTTCATCGCATGATCTTTATGAGTGCCCAGGAAATGCTTTCTTGTAATGTTGATAGGATCCATCTAGCCTGTATATGAGTTGTTACTGTCACTTTAAGATCATTCATAAAGGTTCCGATTGTTGGCTGATAAATCCTCGAGTCCATGCATTCTTGGCCCTCTTGTTTCTCTTTCTGCAGTTCTGGTCACCATTCCAATTCTCGTAACAAATAAGATTAAAGAGATTGTTCATCTTGTGACTATCTTTTTCTCTTTTTCTCTACACTTTAATTGACAGGATATGATAAAGTTATCGATAGTGAACCGGATCTTCATTCCTCCTGAGTAGCTCTTGACAATCCCCTGAAGCTTCTCTCGTATGGTACAGCTCCATCGCTGCTTCAATCAGCTTGTGAGACACAGCTCCATAAGTGTTGGCTAGGTCTAACCATATCGCTGCAAAGATTTTCTTGCCTCCCTTGGTTTCCTCTATGAGCTTGCTCATAAGACATGTGTGTTCTATGCATTCAGAGTACCCCAGAATGCCTGCTATTGGTATAAATACCTATGTGACTGTTCTCTACCCTGTACCCTGATATTGGTTTTGCTAACTCTAACATGAAAATTTTCACATCCATATTAAGCAACGATATTGTTCTAAACTGGTTGACTAGTTGATTATCTGAGAGTTCTATTTCGGTACAAAATATCCCTCTGCCTCTTTCCAGCATACTGGTATTGACCTGTTCAGGAAACTTCCTAAATAACGTTAAGCGTCTCTTGTAGAATATGCATGGTATCCGATTTGGTCCGAGGCCTGAGCCTGGTCCTCGTTTCTTGACCACTTCATCATTTGACCCATCTTCACCCAATAAGGGTATTGACCTGCTGTAAATATATGCTCAATGGCCCTGAGTGCCGAGTATAGGATAAAATTTGCAGTTCTCCACTGGCAAGTGAAGGCGTCTCCATATGAGTGAAAAATTACCGAGAGGGACGTTAAACAACATACAATTAATCAATCAATCTTCTGCCTGCTCATCCGTCACAGTAACTCAGTCGGAAGAGTGCTCGCTCTATTTTCGGAAGATCGTGGGTTCGAATCGCGGCGGCGCTGACAGGTCGATAAAAAAAGATACTAGATGGTTGAAGATCCCGTGGCACGACAGGCGTTGGCACGATAAAGATCCCTCTCTGCTCAATTGAGTAACAAGTAAAGGTCTAAATTTGAAGCCCTTCACATGTATATGGTGACGTCTCTTTATGAGTGAAAAAAAAACTCAGTTCATCCCTCTTCGTAGCCTCTGACCTGCTGTTCCTGCATATTCCCAGTCCTTCACTCTTCTTAACCGTTCACTCAGTTCTTTTAGTTCTGGCCAATATTCTCTGATCCTTCGCTCCCGCCTGCCTGGGGTCTGTTCTCCGCTTTTCTTTATCCTTCCTAAACGGATCTTTTTCAAATGTAATATTCCATGTTGGTAAATATCTCTATCTGCCTCTCTACATTACCTTGCATTGTTGACTGAATGATCATTCTGACATCTTGATCAAAGCCAGTCCACATTCTTTCGGCCATGATAGCCTTTTTTTCTTGACGTTCCTTTGTGTTTGCTGGACCTGATTAGCTCAAGTACCAAGTTCCTCCATTAAGTCACCGTTGCTGTCCTGGGACGACTCAGACACGGAGAAAGTCATGGCTCTGTGGGTTGTATCCTGACCAGGATCCTCCTGCGTCTCACCGGTTGGTTCGTTCTGTATTGCAACGTTATCACATCGACTTCCTGCTAGAGTTATCCTCAGTCCTGGGATGATTTACAGACTTGATCGTATTTACATGTACATTCCTTATTCAAATGTCAGTTGCACCATCCTTTCCATAGACCATTAACTTGTCGTTGCCCTTTGATCTGCCAACCCATCCCTCTCAACCCCCTCTCGGGGAGTTGCTAGGAGTTGATTGTTGATCTTTTTGTTCCGTCGAATCTGCACCCCCCAGAAACTGTACAAAGGGAGGCTGCCCCTTCCCCTGGTACTCATACACGTGTCCAGTCTGTCTTTCCATGGTTTCCGAGATATCAGTGTTCGAGACCGATACTTGTTCTTAAAAATAGCATATAACCTGAGCCTAGGAACATTTGGGTATGTTCAACAGAAAAAGATGTATGAAAATTGGTGTCCTGACAATAACTTCCTATTGAATGGAAAATCGCTGGAAGCACATTCTTTGTAAAAATATTGCGGATGATTTTAGGGTGTATCATGAACTGACGGCATATGATTTTTTGTATAGAAAAAAAATATTTTGGAAGTTGCATGTCACCAACTGGTATTGATAATATTACCAAATCGAGTGAGTCATATCAATAATTAAACAATAAGCGATATGTCTCTATGAAACTTCGTCGGAGAAACTCATTCATGGCAAATATTTATTCACTGCATCCAGATTTTCAATATCGAATGAGACATATTTTTAAAGTTTATTTAATAGTGTTTGCTGATTGAAAACAATTCTGCACCTATTTATTCAGGTGTAGATGCATCATGCAGCAACGCCTCAGATGTTCTTGACGTCACCGCTACGTCCGATGCCAGGAGAATTTTTTTCCCAATAACAAATGCACCGTCCTCGACGTAAGATATTTTAAACAATGATAAAATAAATGTGCTCAGTTTCATATTCTAATCTCTCATATATATTTTTAATCACTAAAGCTCGAAGACTTTCTTTTAATTGTTGACTGAATCATGGTTCAATAATCAATATGCCTTACAGATTTCTAAGATTATTTTTAAAAGTGTATAGTATATTTTCGGAATACAAAAACAAAGGTAACAATTTTGTCTATGTCAGGTACGATATTTGTTACGACTGGCGGATCACAGGACAGCCAGGGGAGATGATGGAGTTATATCTAGTGAGAACATATCAATATGACCAGCCGTGTACCGTGGGACGGTCCTGTCTCCTCATTTATGACGGTAATCACCAAATTATAGCAGAATGTAGACTATTTTAAGGGTGTTTACCATAAGAAAATACATATACAATACAAAGTATAGCGTATGCAATTTTACCATCCAAATACAGCGTGTTATTTATGTATTCTACCTTTTTAAACGTTCTGTAATAAAATTCGCAATTATTAAGCACTTTTATGTACATGTATGTACATATATTTATTGGCAACCATGATTAAAAAAATTAAGTAAGGTAATGCCCAAAAACTTTGTCTCGAGCTAGGGGTAAGTTAGTTCAAAATTTATTTTTGACTACATTTCAAGTGTCCTTCATGTTTAAGCAATTTTTTTAATTTATGAGAGCAAATTCAAATTGGTGATACTTAGGTTTAGAGTAACTTCCAATTCTGTTGTACAGGATATAATTTCTCAGCGATGTTTGGCTTCCGGAAGATGAGAGAGGAGGGCGGAAATGTAACGGAGGCCCTGCGCTTGGCATATCCAATCCACCAGCATGTGTTCATCCGG
Organism: Saccostrea cuccullata; assembly: GCF_032062105.1. Taxonomy (NCBI): domain Eukaryota; kingdom Metazoa; phylum Mollusca; class Bivalvia; order Ostreida; family Ostreidae; genus Saccostrea; species Saccostrea cuccullata. The sequence goes on from NW_026921375.1 coordinate 31,820, forward strand.
TTCTATACGTATGAAAATAGCGGATTCGTCATTCAACATAGATCCAGAAATGATATAGGTTTTATTCTTTGAATTTACTCAAAATTAAGAATCAGAAAATGAAAATGTGCATAGCTGTGAACGAAATGTCTAAGGTTAAACAATTCAGAGTTTGCACTTATCTCAAATAAGGGTAGGATGTCTTTTTTCTGTAGGAATTATAGCATATATATGTACACATTCTTAGTTTGTAAATTAAAAAATATATATATATAATTCGATAAAATAAATTCAATCTTTTTTCCTTATATATTTGATTTTGTTTATGTGCAGCATATTTTAATTCGAGCCTTGTTTCTGAATGGATACTTCGATTAATAGCTGAGGTTCATAAATATTTATCTATTACAGACGACTATGGGTTTGCCAGCGACAAGAAAAAGACGATCGGGATCGCCCTAGCGACCAGTGGGGGCGCTCTGGTTTTCATTATTATCGCCATCTTTACGGTCCTGTCCTGTAGCAGGGACAAAGGCAAGGAGACGGACAGCCAGAGTGGACTGGTCCCCGAGTCCGCAGGGGACCAGAATAGGGGGATAGGACTGTTCTATAAAACAAACAAGAGACAAAACATGTCAACGTTATGATGATAGTGAAAGGTTCCCATTAAATTACAGTATCGAGAGAAAACTGTAGCATTTTTTATCGATTATGAAAGTAACAAGTTTTTAAGATGATTCGACGAAAATGTGAAGCAGTTTAATGTAATTTGTAGATATGATGAATGATTCGTAATATGTCTCAGGGGCGATAATTTTTGCAAGGTCAACTTTTTGATGATACTAGATGTTTGTTTGAGTTGCTCCTCTTTCCTCACTCTCCTTCAGCTTATGGGTCCCTGGGAAGGTACATTGTGATAAATCAATTTAGAACATTGTAATTTTTATTTGACAATACATTGGCTATGATTGATTTTCATAATTATTTATCAACATTACGACAAAGTTTATTGAAATATTAGACTGACTGATAGATTAGGAAGACCGCCTTTGTTTGAGAATTCCGATATTGTTCGGTTGATGAGAAAATAAACTCGGTGGACAATTGAAGGGTTCCCAGTTGAAATGGTAATCGTTTGTTCATGCGTAAGTTTACATGCAGAAATTCTTTAACGATAGCAACAATTCGCTAAAGGAAAATATGTCCGGGATACGGGTTATTACTCTCCTGAATGGGTCCAATAATTAGGTACATTCAATGGGAACCCGCCATCATTGGCAAACTGGAAAATGTCATACTGAGACCGATAATGATCGAAGGAAAGGAACGACAGCCTCTACGTTCGCGGACTAATTTTTTTTCCCATTTCAGAGTTCAGATTTTTAAAGTACAGAGGGGGGTCTGAATACATATTGAAACATTTCAATAAGAAACGAGAAGTGGCCGAATACGAGGTTATAAACAAGGGATGAATAATTAATACCGCCCTGTTAACTTTATCACCTCCATAAAACATGATCAATAAAATTTATACATTCCATGCGGTTTTAAAATATACCCACTTGAAGAAATTAAAACAAATTTATGGGTACAGGTTTTTTTGTAAATTATGATAGATGCCAAATGGTGTGGAACCGACGAAATGTAACCATTAGTGGAACTATACAAGTTGTGACAATATCAAGTTGAATAAATGTCACATGCGACTAATTTTATCATTAAATCTCCTTACATCTCAAAAGAATCATACTTTACAGATTATAGAAACATCCACAGTGCTAAAATAAGACGAACGCTCATTGTTACACGTCCGTCTTTTGCTATTACACAGTTTCCAGCGTATCGTATATTACTCTATGATATATTGGGATTGATTTTCATCTTGGATCATGATAGTGGGTAAATTTTCTACCTGACAGGTGCGAGAATAGGACAATATTATTAATCCAACATCCGTCCAGAGAGAAACAGAGATAATCAAATGGCATTGCTCGGTTCGGATGCAAGCGCCTTAGCAACGCATGCCAAATAAAAGCGCCGTTGCTCTATCATTAAAATATTTGTCATGTGATGAGTTCCCACGCGCTTCGATTGATTCTAATACTTTAATTCAACTGTCCAGTTTTTATCTCTGATAACTTTCTATGCCCCCTCCCCGTGCCCCGTTTGTTTCTCACATCTATGTTATATACCTTTAACCACAAAAGAAAGGAAATCTCACCCTCAATATTTCGCCAGCATTTTAAAGATTTATATCTGATAAAATTTACATAAAGCAATTTCCACTTAAAAGCGAGAGTTGGCTTGGAGTGGAAGGATTCCGTATATTGTAAATAACGGCGCTTTATTCCGAGGTTGTAAAATCAAACGAGGAACGATAGAGTATTGCAGAAAGCCAAACAGCGCAGAAAGCAGTGAACTGGCCGATAGAGTGATGAGAGAGGGCGACTAGTAGCAACAGACAAAATGGTGAGTAGCACTGCTTTGTAATGTGAGTTGCATAAAATACATTTAGGTAGGCTTTAAGCAATGACTTTTATGTTTGACTTCTTCAATACATCTTTTTTCTCATTAAACTGATGCTGTTGGAAGGAAATTTTTCAAGCGTTAATTAAATTAAAGTGTTTTGAATGCTTCTTTCTAGAAAGTTATGTAAAGATCATTCTTACTATACAGTTACACTGGAGAGTATAAGATCTGTGTAAGTAGACCAAAGCAATGTGTTAACTGTCAAAGTAAGTCTCGAGATTTATGATTTTAATAAGATTCTCAGTCAATAGCGGGTAATAAATACGTTGCCATATAACACATGTTGCAAAATCCGGGAGAAAAAAACAAATTGGCATGATTTGATCGTTTTCTATTTTATTTTAAAATCAATAAGTACACTGTACAGAAAAACGGACGAAAATAATCAAACAGCAGATTGAAAATCAACAAGTCTTATAATTTAAGTACACGGGTTTTCCTTTGAATTATTTATGTGTATTTCGTTTTAATTTGTAATCAGGAATGTTCTTTATGATTATCGTGAATTTCTTATTATTAAGATTCGTTCTACTTGTAACCACAACGGTTTATTAGTAAACAAGACTTTGTTTCAAGTAGTTAATGAATAGGATCTTGTTTACCCTAATTTTTCAGTGATTTACTTATTCTTGATCACTAAGATTCTTCATTTTCGATAAGGTTTACATGTTTGCCAACATGTAAGACAATTATTGATAACGTTCATGACTTAAAATAATTTTTAAAATTGTGTTTTATCAATAGCTGCAGGGCTGGAATTCCTTGATTGGGAAAATGCGGACTGCCAAGCCAGAGAGATGCAAAAAACTTTTGATTTTTGTCCCTTGCTCATTATCTTTTTTTTTTCTTTTGTATCGTACATGTATATATGTTTCTTCGCGTGAAATATTATTTTCTTTTATGAGCTTTGTATTTTACTCCGGTTTCTTATATTTTTAAGCCTTATTAATCTAACTGTTTAATGGTTCTCAACAGCCCTATATTGTTTTGGAATATCCGATTTTTAAAAAATGGCGTTCCGACGTCCATATTAGGGTCTTGCTAGAATAAGAATAATAACACACTTTGAACACTTTTGAAAGATAAATATATTATCAGGAATAGGAGCAACATATATGATTAATAAACATTTATCATGATTTAATTAGCCGCAGAAACGCAGATTAAAGAAGAAATAAACTAAGAAGCTTGCAACAAGAAAAAAACGTTTATTTTTACAATACCTGATTGAGTAGCTGTTTGGTTTGCTCGATTAGAGAGCTTTATTTCTGCAGTTAACCACAACCTTGTTTTGATAGTTTTCTCCATAATCTTCAGAAAAACTGTGATTGCGAGTTTATTTTTTCTTTTTCTCAGTAGGGTATTAAATGATATTGATTTAATATCAAGATTCAATGGCGAAAATTCAGGCCCAGTGCACCCTCTTATTCTTATACAAGTATGGTTATTGTACTCATGCTCACCCAAAGTGTTTTGTCATGGGCTCTTAGCATGGTTAACGTTCACGACATTTTCTTTGAACATATTTATGTTCACCAATACGTATAGTTTTTCTATCTCAGTATCATAATAATCATTATTTCAATCACTATTTCATTTTGATTTATTGTAAACACTATAAACGTTATTTTTAGTATGGCTTTGTGAACTACGCCTTGGAGTTGTTGGTAGTCCGGAACTTTGGAGATGAAGCCTGGGAAAACATCAAGTAAGTAAAGGAATGCTCAACTTCAGCAACCATTACTTGACAGTTTGTTTTAGCCGCACTACGAATAGGTGTATCTGTATTTAAAGCAATGCCCCCTATCATTGAATTCTATTTATAGTTTTCCTTAGAGCATGTCATTAGCAATATTTCTGTCTGATTTTACCCCTCTCCTACATAGTCAACCATTTATACCACGTCCTCACTATCTTAAGAAAACTTTGAAGATTTTTCCATCGCTTTGTGTCATTAATTTTATGTTCTTTAACTGGTTGCTTCATTTACCATTCATATAATCACTGTGTAAATGATTGGTTTTAGTTCAATGGTTTTTAACATTTGCAATTAATTTTTTTAAAATCGGACGCTAAATAAACATTATCTTGTTGAAATCTTCACTTAAAAGATTTAAGGTTCAATAGATGTATACCAAAGAATAATTTAAAACATTTGTATACATGCTAGAGCGAGATGCTTATAAGCTCTCTATCTACATTGACATAACTAAATATCGCTGTCATGTTCAGTTATGAAAAATGTATTTCCAAAACTTGGTCTTCTGTTGTAAAAAAGCTTTTTGGTGTTGTGTTCGAAAGTATTAGAAAGCTGCTAGCTCGTGTATAGAGTTTTCCACTTCAGGCAGTGTAGGTCACGGTGGGTGTTTGAATTATTAAAGTACACTTCAATTGTTTGTTTGTTTGTTTTTACACCACTTAAGTTTGTTTCAACTGTTATTGCAAAACCCAGATCAACGGCTAGCTACTGAAAAATTCGATAAAAAATATGGATTGGTCAAGACTCGATATTATTAAGGCCTCTTTCCTGTTGTTCTTAAACTATATGCTCAACTGCATATTTTTAAATGTTAAAAGAAGGGAAAATAGGGGGAGGGGTGCAAATGTTCGTTATTTTTTCTCTCTTGGATCATCTAAAATGTTTGTGTAGTTACTAGTAGCTCAATCTTGAAGTTCATTGATAGAATTTGGAAATGTTACTGAAACATTATATTATCGAACAAAATTCAATATCAATTGCTTTTCTTTTTTGTTGTTATTGTTGTTGTTGTTGTTGAACGTTGTTCATTCAAAATGAATGATGTGATAATGTTCACACACTTGCAAGATTCATCACACAAAGTTTTACGAGGTAGACTTGGAGTACACAATTTTAAGTCCCCTGAAATTATCGCTGTCTTCGGCGTTGACACGCTGATCCATTCGTGCAATGTGTGGGGGTTTTTTCTTCTCTCCGATCAATTTCTCCGCTGCAGCTGTAAATCAATTTCGGTTTGAAGTACCCTTGGATATATTTGATTTACCATCATCAAATATTTGCCTATAATTCAATCTTCTTCACCATTGTACGTCTGATGAGGGGACGAATATTGGATCTTCTCCTTTGTTGTGATTCTTACTCATCTTAGAGCACTAGTGCTCTGCTTCATGCATGACGTGCAGATGAGTGTTATTAAATTACATTATAAATTATTGGCAATTATAGTTATACTTTATATGACAAGCGATCGACAAAACAAAGTTCCAAAAGTTAAGTTCCTTGTTTTATATATGTTCCATCATTTTTTTTAAGAAAGTCTTCTGGCAAATTTGTTCTTCTATCCGTTTGTTATTAAGAAGAAAAACTAAAATCTGTCTTTTATCTTTATATTTAATTGACATTTGATATCACTGTGAAATTTTCTGTAAGGAAAAATGTCGCTATCAGTTGTGAATCACGATTCCTATCCGTTTCACACGGTTTTTTAACGGAAATAGCTGTTTTTTTTCTTAATGTTTTTTTCTAAAATTGGTAGGAAAGAGGCAGGCTTGGAAATGGAGGGTCATTTTCTGGTACGACAGGTGTATGAAGATGTGGAAACATACGATCTTGTTGGTGCTGCCTCCAAAGTCCTTAGTAAGTATATACAGCTGATTTGTATGGGAGGGTGGGGAATGTGCAAGTGTTAATCCTTTAAAATATAGTCTTTACTTTCCTAAAGAGGCAAAATATTTTTCTTCGAAATTGAAAGGCTTTATTTGCAAATAAACACGTATCTTACTTACTTCCTGTTCTGGTAGATAAGTAAAGAGTTTCCAATGAAATCTGTGTTTACGAATAAGAACCCTACGTTTATGTTTTCTAAATCATGATGTTTTGTACAGATTTACCAGCAGCTGATATTCTACAATTCTTCGGAAAAATGTTTTTTGAGTTTTGTCAAGAATCTGGATATGACAAGATTCTACAAGTTTTAGGAGGTACAACAAGAGACTTTTTACAAAACCTAGACGCCTTGCACGACCATCTTGCCACCATATATCCGGGCATGCGTGCACCATCTTTCCGGTGCACGGAAAGGAAGGAGGATGGAGCTTTAATTCTTCACTATTACTCAGAACGGGACGGACTAGAACCAATAGTGATAGGTATCGTCAAGGAAGTCGCCCATAAACTCCACGAGTCTGAGGTCGATGTGGAGGTAATAAACTACAAATCAAAAAACTGTGATCACGTGCAGTTTGCCATAACTCACAAAGACAAACAAACAGACGTGACAGATCCCGTTCTTACTCGTCAACATGATATGTTCAGTAAAAAGAAGAAGATCAGTCCTTCAACATTTTGTCGGGCGTTTCCATTTCATTTCATGTATGATCGTAATATGGTTCTCCGTCAAGCTGGCTCCTCGCTACAGAGAGTTATTCCTCAGACGGGTTCGGATGACTGTCGTGTCGATTCAGTTTTTGAAATGGTTCGTCCACATATGGATTTTGAATTTAACCATGTTCTTTCGCATATTAACACTGTATATGTGTTGCGAACAAAGCCGGGGATACTGGACTCCGATGGACTTTACATTCAAACAAATATCGCCGAGCAACATGATATATCGCGCATGCGTTTAAAGGGACAAATGATATATGTTCCGGAATCTGATATGATGTTATTTCTATGTTCCCCAAGTGTTACGAACCTGGATGATTTACATCGTAAGGGACTTTATTTAAGTGATATCCCTCTTCACGACGCCACCCGTGACCTTGTGCTGCTCTCCGAGCGGTTTGAGGCTGACTACAAGCTAGCACAGAATCTAGAAGTACTTAATGACCAACTGCAGCAGACCTACCGCGAACTAGAGGATGAAAAAGCTAAAACAGACAGGTATTTATTATAAAACTTATCTGAAATTTCTCTTTATCTGATAAACAAACGGTGTTAAACATCAACACAAACTTTATGGTTCCTAGATTGATGTACTCTATACTGCCTATATCTGTGGCTAACGAGCTACGTCATCATCGCCCAGTGCCTGCTTCCAAACATGAAGGGGTCACCTTATTGTTCAGTGGTATTGTAGGATTTAATGAGTTCTGTGCACAACACTCGGACGCTGAAGGGGCTATCATGATCATTAACTACCTGAATGAAATTTATGTCAAGTTTGATGACCTTCTAAAAACCAATATTGACGTTTACAAGGTATAGAACCAATATAAAGAATACTTTCTTATTTGAAGATAAAGAATTACATGTAGTTACACATTTCATATAAATTGGAAATCCATAACATTGAAACGCTAAACAAAAAAGTGATAGGAATTCATTTAATTTTAATGGAGATTAATTTTATGACGCTTAAAATCAATATATATTGCACAGATGGACAAAATAAATTGATTTTATTGAGATGTATGTTCTGTCAAGATTTAATATATGTACCAGGTGGAAACTGTTGGAGACAAATACATGGCGGTCAGCGGACTTCCGGAACCCTGCACCGATCACGCGAGAAGCATTGCGAGACTTTCATTGGACATGATGGATATATCTAATCATTTGAAAGATCCATATGGGAACAAAGTTGAGGTAGGGTCCTATAAATGAAGAACAACAAATCAAATTATCTATTTGCCACGTTTTACTCCGTCTTGAAATTTATAAATAAGACAAATTTCACTGTTTAGATTACCATTGGCATCCACTCTGGTGAAGTCGTTACGGGAGTTATTGGAAAGCGCATGCCCAGATACTGTCTCTTCGGAAACACTGTGAATCTAACAAGTCGTACAGAAACTACGGGAGTGAAGGGCAAGATTAATGTATCAGAATTTGCCTACAGGTAAACACGATCAACAACCTCATCCTGAAATTATTGTTCATATGTAATTCTTGTAACATTCTTTGGGTATAGCATTATTCATTTTACTTTTTAGATTCCTCACCTCTCCAGAAAATTTTGATCCTGAATTCGAATTTGAGCACAGAGGGTTTGTGAAAATGAAAGGAAAACCCGAACCAATGGAGTGCTACTTTTTGACACGAAAAGTTGTGAAAAAATAAGTTTCTGAAAAAAATTCAGTCTATTTATAACTGTGATGAAGATGGGGCGTGTAGATGCCTAGCGTACAGCATTTCAAAGAGATGAATAACCTTTCTGTGATCAATATTTATAGATGCTTGTATCATTGTGAATTTTTAGGTTTATTTAATTATTTCTAGTCATTCGTGTTACTTTCTTGATCTTTTCGATTTTTATTCGGAATAAATCAAGGAAAACCATTGTTTGTTTTTTTTTTTGGTTTTTTTTTTTTTTGGTACAAGAAAAAGACTTGATATCACATTCCCTTGTCAAGAATGTCATTGATAAATGGTGACCTACCATAATCAATGGTAGGGATGATACAGTGCCGAGATGCATCATCACAGAGCGCTGTTCTGTGGCTGCAATGCCAGAATAAAACTACTCACATCAGATGATGCATCCTCCGGCAGTTTACATGAGCGATTTGCCGCGTAAAGGCCAGAGACAGCGTGCCGTCAGATAGAGTCGCCATAAAAGATAAAGGATATATACTGAGGATGGTTTTATGAAATTGCTGTTTTCTGTTCTATCCTTCCCGGAGATTAACCACTAAATCTTTCTCTCTACGCTTAAGCTTCCTGAAGACCAAGAAAAAGCGTGTCATTTCCTTTGGAACTTATAATTTTTTGAACTAACAAAAGCAAGATTAGGTAAAGGGTCATTATAAGTTTTGATAAAACGAATGTTTGAATTTCGGGAAGGTTTTGTATATATGTATATAAACTTAAATACTAGATATTTATTTATCCTTAACTATCCTTATATAATTTCATTTCAACCTTTGGTCCAAATCTTGAACTATATAAGCTGGCAAACAAAACGACAAGACGTTTGTAAATAAAGCACTTTATTACAAAACCTGAAGAAAACCAATGCAGTTTTGAAATATGGGGGTTGTATAAAGCTCTTAAACCTTACTGGTAGGTTTCTTTTGGTTAAAAAAAAAACACTAAAGAAATTTTATTCTAAAGAATTTTTTTTGCGCAACCTTTAGCCCTATTTGGACTGAATTTAAAAACAAAACTTGCATCTTGGTTACAATCCAAATAAAAGTTAGTATTTTCGAAAAATTATGCAATTACATCTTTGAGTTGTGTACTACGTTATTGTATGTACGACATATTTATTTATGAGAACCAAATATCAGTGTTTGATGGCGAACGATCCTTTGTTGTCGGGCATATGCAAATTTTATGGAACCAGCTCGTATAAGAGAAAGAATGCAGTTCGCGACAGTAGGTAGCAGAGCTTTATCCATGTAAGAAAGCTTTCCAATCCGAATTTAAGCCTGTTTCTCCATTACTTTATCATTCATTTCGTCAATGTGACAGAAGTTCCACATCGTTATACGGAATTCATAACTAGCGGCAGTCGAATAGTAGCTTTACGATGGAGATATGTATACTTGAGGGTAAATAAATGCTTTAAATAATGCTGAGATTGTTGAAAACCAGTTTATTTGAAGTTTATTTAGTTTTGAATTTCTAGTGAATATGTACGAAGAGTAAATAGGCGTGTAGTGTTAAACTTTAAAAATTCATTATTAAGCAAATAGAGAAAATTTTATTCAATTTCTTCACAAAGTCTTGATGTTTTTTTTAATCATGTCTCAGAATTTTTTTTCCAACAATTATTTCGTAATTGATGAATCGATCATTCAAGGGGTTACAAAAAATGTAACGGTACGTGGAGCTTGAAAGCCTTCTTTAAGTCTGGAAAAACCAACCGTGAAAGGTCTCGACACAGTTCCTATGTTTACAGATTTGTAGTTTAAATAAAGTTAGATCAAATGAAATTCTTAGTTTTATTTTATTTCGGTGTGAAATTTTACTAGCAAAATGTCATGATATTTTATTGAAAATGTTAGAAATATGAGCTTCAAATCTGCACCTAGGCCCCATTAAGTGGAACAGCCAATTTTAGAGTTGGAATTATCACGTTTAAAGTTATACCTTCTCTTAAGTTGAAAAACTAATTTTAAAGTTGGAAGTATCAACTTTTAATATTCTCATATAATGGAAGTAATGAGACACCCCCCCCCCCTATTCCGATGAGCTTTCACTTGTGATACGAATTACCTTTACATGCATGATAACTTACGTAAAATAATAAAATAAAAAGTTAAATTATTTGATTGAATTATATAACAAATTATTATTAATTACCGCAATTTTGCCGATTTGTACGTATATTATTTTATCTATATATCTTTTTCAATCGTATTTCATCTACGTCGTAATTTTTTTTTATTGTTGCACTTTTGTAATTCGTTGTAGTATCGGAGATGAATAGAGGACCCCCGAGGAATATTAGTACTTTTACCAATTGGGTTATCTTCAAATAAAAAATCATCTCCACAAACTTTGCATCTTACTTACATGTAAGATGGCGTCCTCTGGGAAATTTGTCATCTTATAGCAGCCGTGGCATTAGACTTTTGCATTCAGCCATCCAATTAAAATATTGTTAAAAATGGGGCAAACGTATGTAGATTTCCTAATATATCTCCAAAATTATACGAATTATTCTATATTGCAAAGAGAAGTGGAAATTTTAACTTGCAGAGGAATAATGGGATTAAGGGGGGGGGGGGGTTAATACTTATTACCAGAAGTATCTTGAGGAAATGGTTTTTTTTCTTTTAAAAGAAGAATGCAATAAATCGGTCCAAATTAAACGAAGTTTTTTATGCGCCCGGATCGATAGATCCAGGGCGTATATTGTTTTTGTCCTGTCTGTCTGTTTGTTTGTTTGTTTGTTTGTCCCGAACTTTAACCTTCACCATAACTTTTGAACCATGAAAGATAGAGACTTCATATTTAGTATGCATACTCCACTAATTAAGCTCTTTCAAATGACACCAAGGTCAATGACCTTGTGACCTTGACTCTGGCCTATATGCTAAAAGTAGCTTTTTTCAGCAAACTGTAACCTTCGCCATAACTTTTGAACCATGAAAGACAGAGACTTCATATTTGGTATGCAAACTCCACTAATCAGGTTCTTCCAAATGACACTAAGGTCAATGACCTTGTGACCTTGACTGTGACCTTAATGCTAAAATAGCTTTTTCCGAACTTTGTTGCCGCCGGGCGCATAGTGTTTCACAAACACATCTTGTTATATTTAAAATAGAATTTGCTAATCTTGTAATTGTAATTACTAGTAAGCTATTTTGATTTAACCAATATATCGCCCTTCTGTGTTACACAATGTTGTGTTGTTCGGTTCAAAACACGATACATTACATCATTATTTATACACCATGACTTGCAACTTAAATCAAAGATCCTTCATTTATAATGAATTTACGATTTGTACAATATTAGATCGCTTGGATATCAAGAAGAATAGTAAATCTCATATACTTCAACTGTTCTTTAGTTCAATGATACGAAGAATTGCCTATACAAATCATGTTAACATCATCAAACATTCTGGGAATTCAATACTCTTTCAAAGGCAAATTCTCAGCACTGTCCGACATTTTCATGTCTTCGATGACAAAATTCTGTTTCCTCCAGAATGCGTTTTAAGATTCCCTTTCTTATAATTTTTTTCTTTCTAATATTTCTATTATGAGATCACCGTATGAGAGATGAACATGCTTTTACTTTTAATCAGGATTAATATGCTTGTACCAAATCTGTATTTTGTTGATTTTCAGAAATCTATTTATGCTAGCATGATTTAGACAAGAGCAAGGTCAATAAATTGAACATTTGATTTTTTTTAAATAAGCTTATGCATTTGTAAAAGTTTAAGCATAAAAATAATCATGTCATAGATCAGAGAAAATTTCAAAATGCGTCGAAAAGTTTTCTTTAAGAAAAATCTACACTTTTACTATTGGTATTTATTAAGCCTATCGCTCTCTTATATCTCTCTCATCACCATTAATTTGTCCTATTTCGCGGTTAAAGCAGAACGTTAAGTGATTGAGAATAACAAATCCTTATACACCATTGATTTATAGAAAAAATAGTTAGTTGTTTCCTTTGATACTGATCGGAACATTTAAGTCAATGTAAGGGAATTTTCCCCTCCATGTTTTCTTGATTTACATTCGAGGTAGTGACTGAGTTCCAAAGGCAAGCTGGAAAATCGGATATTGGCATAACGATTTAGTCGTAAAATTTCCCTCAAAACCACTATTTTGTAGGAATGGGGTGTTTGAGAAAAGCTATTGCGAACCCATCATCTATTTCTTTGTGCAATCATTCGAATTAGCATTAGCAGAGTTGCTTGGGAGCAAATAATCTGGAATTTTTTTCCATTTTAATTGGATACACGTAGACGCATTTCAAATCGTTTCAAAAACAAGAGGTCAGTAGTCAGCAATGCTCACCAGAGTAAACGAGTTGAGATATGAACAAGCTTAAATCAGTGTATACATTTATATATCCCTCTGATAATCTTCGATCTCCAATTGTGACCCCATCTTGTCCATGGGGTTAAAATTTGAAGAAAGATCTACACAACTTGAGGATGCTTTTATTCAAATCATGGTTTTGCTGTTCTTGAGATGGTTTTTTTTATTCCTGTATTCTTATGTCAAACTTTGATCATCCTTTTTTGCCCCATCTATTCTGGGGGTATTATTCTAACATATAAAACTTGAATCTACAGTATGTATCCATAAAAAAATTTTAAAAGATGCTATTATTCACTAATTAAATAATTCTTCATACATGTCCTTGACAAAAACCGTGACTCTTCATTTGAACAAACTTGAATTGTCTTCACCAATAGTGAGCACGACAAACGAACACTGAAAACTTCAGAAATGGGTCAGGTGTCATTGAGATTGTAGAAACCCTTGTATCATCAACTTGTTTATCAGGACTATGCCTCTTTTTAAAAGTTGTTCGCACAAGTAATATATTCTCGCGTATTTTATCAAGTGGAAGACAAAACCCTTAAAAAAACAAGGCGATAATGGTATATTCTTTCATTAATAAAGGAATTTGAGTACTTTATTGAAAAATTGAAGTCATCACATTTACCACAGCTGATACGTCTCAAATTCTTGTTTCTTTAATTTTTTGAATCCAATGGGATAAATCAAATTAATGTATGAATAAAAAACATATAAGTTAATTTACAAAATATCCTCTATATTACTGTAGATCACTAAATTTTCGCGACACCTTATTTCCGCGAGATAGTCATTTACTCTTAATTATCGAGACAAATTTTTCACGAATTGCGGGTATTGCTCTATTTTATCTTAAGGAATACATATAGGTTAAAATTTCGCGAGCACATGCCTCGCGTAATTAGTTCTCGCGAATAAAAAGTGATTTACAGTATATCTAAATTTCCAGTTGGTGACCATATCGACAGACTTTTTATCATGAGGTTTTTGAATGCATAGGGTCTTATAAGAAATGGTAATAAAATGTAGATTCATTCAGTGAATTTATGCCCTCCTCCTCATCATTGAAAGGCTTGGTGTGTATCAAGAAAACTTAATTACTATCAAACTTTCCCTGGGGTCATTGTTTTAAGAACTTACCAGTTATTCGTTTGAAAACCAATTTAGCAAAATCTGCATATGATGTTCCTTTTACCCCCTGTTTTCAAATGAACAATATATATATATATGTGAATTTTGAAATCTTTACCACAAAGATTTCGTCTTAAAACCAATTTCTTAATTTCTGTAAGATGTCGTATTTGAGAACTATCTTCCTACAGCGTATGTGAAAATTCTTTTACCACAGATCCAAAGTACCAATTTAAAGTTCGAAATGCAAGTAATACGTATGCACATCATCCTATAGACTAATCTGGCAATATTCGATTTACCCATGGCTTTATTTTAAAAATGTGTCAACTTTGATAATTCTGTTTATTTTTTCTTAGCCAGTTATAAGTGTATGTATGAAGGCGAATTTACTTTATTTTTCTCGAGAGGAAAAAACTCGTTAAACGAAAGGTGCCAAAAGGGCAGACTAATCGAAGGGAAGACCCAAACTAACGTCTCTCGCCCTTGCTAGGGTTATAGAGGGTCAAAAATATGAGAGAAATAATTACAAGATTTCAGATGATACATATGAAACAGTCATACTCTGAGAATAAAGAGCAGCCTGTTTGATGTAAAGCATCGACAAGTCAACACAACAAGAAAGGGAAAGATGAGAAAATTCTGGAGAACAAAATCGTTTTACTGTATATAGGATAAACTACTGAAAAAAGGTGAGAGATGAAGAAATCATCGACGGCTTGATTTTAACATAATAAATAAAATAAACCATATTAGAAACATAAAATAATGTGGAAGAATATCATAGTCGCCCAGTTAAACTCTTGTCCTGACCGTCTGTCTTTCTGTCTGATTATCTGTTTGTCCTCAAAAACTTTAACCTTGCTCATAACTTTTAATTGGTTGGAGTTATGGCTTTCATATTTCAAAGGTATATTCCTTGTTACAAGGTATTTCTTTGAAATTAACATATATTTGACCTCTTGACCCTGGAGTTTGAAATAATTTTGAAAAACCTTTAAGACCGCGGAACATTAACTGGCAACAAGCAAATTCAAAGAATTGTGGTCCCCCGCTTTCGGTATCTTTGTGGGTGGTATGTCATTTTTAATGAAATATTGTGTCAAATCTTGTCATTTATAGGTACATGTAATGCACATGTCAGATATGAAAGCCCTATCTCTTCTCAATCAAAAGTTATAAGGAAGTGAACCTGATGACCCCGTATGGCAAAATAGCGAAGAATAAACTTTTCTTAAATGCAATTCAAATATATATTGGAAGTTTCTTCAGAAAGGTCTTGCCAGAAGTATTACATACGTGAAGTATGAAAGCCCTTGCCCGAACCGTACAAAAGTTATGGCCAAGGTTAAAGTTTTTAAAAAGTAGGTCAAACTCCAAGGTCAAAGGGTCAAAGTTCTTTATATCCAATGAAAGGTCTAGCCACAAGTATTATATATATGAAGTATGAAATTCCTTGCCCAAACCGTTCAAAAATTATGGCTAAGGTTAATTTTTTCAAAAAGTAGGTCAAAATCCAAGGTCAAGGTCAAAAGGTCAAAGTTGTTGGTATTCAATGAAAGGTCTCCTCACAAGGATTACATATGTGAAGTATGAGAGCCCTAGCCCTTACCGTTCAAAAGTTATGGCCAAGGTTAATTTTTTTAGTAGGTTAAACGTCAAGGTCAGAAGGTCAAAATTCTTTCATAAGTACAGAAATCTCCAAGGTCAAGGTCAAAGTTGTTGGTATCCAATGAAAGGACTTGCCACAAAGACTACATATGTGTATGAAAGTCCTAGTATCTACCATTCAAAAGTTATGGCCAAAGTAAAAGTTCGGAAATTTGTTTAAAAGTGGGTCAAAGTCCAAGGTCAAGGTCAAAAGGTCAAATTTGGTGGTACCCAAAGAAAGATCTTGCCACTAGAAATACACATGTGAAATATGAAAGTCATAGCTCCACTAAATCAAAAGTTATCAAAAGTTATGGGCAGGGACTTGCTCCTGGCGTGTAAAAAATATTTATATAGAAAAAACAAAACAATGTACTATAAAACGTGTAGTTTTATAGTATATCGTTTTGTTTTGTTTTTTTATATAAATATTTTTTACACGCCAGGAGCAAGTCCCTGTGGATGGACAGACAAATGATATTTAATGTCCCTAAAATAAAATAAAAAAAATTGCTTGAAATCATTGTGATTCTTATATAAAAGAAAAAAATGCTAACTGCAATTCATACATGTGATAATTTCTAGACCCAGATACTGTATAGCAGCCTTCAAAATACTGGAAGTTTGGTGAAAATACTGTACATTGCAAATCAAACAAGCTAATTCAGAGAATTCGTGTCCCTCGCTTAGGGAAAAAGTCCGATCCCCCTGACTGAATTAGTAGAATTATTAAATGTATACATGTACATGTATACTGAAGCAAATAAAATACATGTATGTCAATATGCATATAAAGATTTGATTGCTTATTCTTTATTATGTGTATAGAAGATTTTTTTATATGGAATGTTTATCACACTGTAATGATGATTTTATAACCTCATAAATTTTTCATGTCACATGCTGAATACTATCATTTAGTAAAAAAAAAGAAAAAGAAAGTATTTAAAAAAAAAAAAAAAGGTTTGACCGAGATTCGATCCCGGGTCCTCTCACATTTGAAGCGAGAGACATAACCACTTAACCACGGAATCGCTTTACTCAGTGTAAAGTATATGCAGAACTGAAGTCATATACATTTATATATTCATGTTTTCATGTTCGGTATTCTCAAAATTTTACACAATCCATGGTGTTTGATTTATTTAGCCTTTATTAAACAGTTCTAATAGATGTAATAAGAACATAAAGTCCACCGAGAACCTGTTTTATACGCAATAACTCTCCTCATGCCCCTGCGCTAAAAATAGCGACATGTAATACTATAAATACTAATAAAACAAACGGGGCGGGGCACTGAGAGGGGCGAGAGACGTCAAATAAAATTACATTGCATAAGCTCAAAATCTTCTTGAAATATCGGAAATGATAGTGTTACACAGACAGAATGTATAAATTTACGACCTTTTTGACCTTTTGACCTCAAAATCAATAGGGGTCTTCATTAGGCCACAGGGAGTTGTTACGTAAAATTTCATTGCAATAGTTCAAACGGTTCTAGAGATATCGTGTGGAAACGAAAGTGTTTTAACAGACAGAATTTGCTTATTTATGACCTTGACTGACCTTTGACCTTTTGACCTCAAAATCAATAGGGGTCTTCTTTAGTCCATAGGGAGTTGCTGTGCTAAATTTCATTGCAAAAGCTCAAAGGGTTCTCGAGATATCGTGTGGAAACGAAAGCGTTACAGACAGACAGAAAGACGGACGGACGGACGGACAGACGGACGGACAGACGGACAAACCCAAATTAATATCCCCCACTTTTCAAGCGGGGGACAAAAACGGTACAAAATGTCGACCAACAAGCAAATTCAAAGAATTGTGGTCCCCCGCTTTCGGTGTCTTTTTGGGTAAGATGTCATTTTTTATGACATTTTGTGTCTAGTATGAAGGCCCTATCATAAGTCATCTATTTAGAAATTATCACTGAATTCCAAGGTCAAGGTCAAAGGGTTAACGTTCTTGGTATCCAATGAAAAGTCTTCTCAGAAGGATTACATATGTTAAGTATGAAAGCCCTAGCCCTTACCATTCAAAAGTTATGGTCAAGGTTAAAGTTTTCTCATAAGTACAAAAAATCTCCAAGGTCAAGGTCAAGAGGTCAAGGTTGTTGGTATCAAATGAAAGGTCTTGCCACAAAGAATACATATGTGAAATATGAAAGTCCTGGTATCTACTGTTCAAAAGTTGTGGCCAAGGTCAAAGTTTTTGAAAAGTAGGTGGTCAAACTCTAAGGTCAAGGTCCAAGGGGCAAAGTTCTTGGTATTCAATGAAAAGTCTTCACACACGAATTATATATGTGAAGTAAGAAAGACCTAGCCCTTACCACGCAAAAGTTATGGTCAAAGTTAAAGTTTTTTCATAGGTATAGAAATCTCCAAGGTCAAGGTTGTTGGTATCCAATAAAAGGTCTTGCTACAAAGAATACATTTGTGAAATATGAAAGTCTTAGTAGATACCATCCAAAAGTTATGGCCAAAGTAAAAGTTTGGAATTTTTGTGTAAAAGTGGGTCAAATTCCAAGGTCAAGGTCAAAAGGTCAAATTTGGTGGTACCCAAAGAAAGGTCTTGTCACAATAAATACACATGAAATATGAAAGTCATAGCTCCACTAAATCAAAAGTTATGGGCAAGGTTCAAGTTTTTGTGACAGACGGACAGACGAATGAGATTTAATGTCCCCTCGCTTTCGCGAAAGCGGGGGACAATTAAAAAAAAGCGGGGGACAAAAATTGGAAATATATATGCAGCTTACGTCATTTCTATATGTTACAATCAAAACATTCAATGATAGACAATTAAAGAGGCTGGGTGGTCGTGGCCATTTTTAGACAATTTTGATCTCCTTTATAAGAAGAGCTCCATATAAAGATATAATAAAATGATCAAATTTCAAAATTAAAATTTATGAAATTTTTCTTTGCCAAATGATAGTTGACAGCTTAAAATATCATATTCCAAAATTTAAGTTATATCTGGTGGTTACTAAAAAATAATTTGTTGACCACCTAGCCTCCTTAAATGAGTGGGTACAATTCGACGCGGACGGCCGAGAAAACATTGGATTGAAATTCTAGTTTGAAATTCATTTATAATCCACCTGATCAGGTTTATTTCTTATGTCAAGGCCTTCCTCTGGGTACGTTTAATTTGACCCTTTGACTCTGAAGTTTGATCCACGTTTAAAAACAAAGACCTTAGCCATATCTTATGAATGGTTGGTGCTTGGGCTTTTACATTTCAAAGATATATTTATTGAGACAGGTCCTTTCTTTGTGTGACAGAATTTTCCATCCCTTGACCTTTGAGTTTGATTTGCATATAAGAAACTGTTTAACTTTAACAAAAACTGCCATACGGGGGCATGAGTGATTTTACAAACACATTTTTTTAGAGGCTTTGTATTCATTGCAAATGTATTTTAAAATTTAAAATTGTCAGTAGGACGAATTGTTCTTCCCAAAATATTTGTATTCCTATTCCTTTGTCGTCTACACTTTTTAAAAAAATTAATCATTACTTGCTTCTCGAAAAGAGATCATCTATGAAAATCGTAGTATACGAAATGTAACATTATAGTACGCAACTTTTTTTCCCGCAAGCATCCCCGAATGAGCTTCATGAACACTACATACATGTATATCCCCGAAGATGTTAACCTTTTTGCAACAGCTCTGTGTCATATGTGTATATTTAGACAATCAGCAAACCTGAGAGACACCGTGCAAACATAGTGAAATGAAGCTCAGGATTTTGAAGAATAGTTTTATCATAGGTAAAACTACGGAATGTTAATATAGGTAATTGTGAGAACAAAATATTAAAATTTTAACCAACTGTTGTTTGATATAAACAGCTGAGATACCTCTCTTCAGTGCTAATATTTATATACTCTTATCTTGCAGATATCAAAGTAAAAAAAATATGTATAATGGAAAATAGAATTAATCCCGCATTCTATTGACATAAGGTGCAGTCTGCAACTCATCATAACGGTTATGCTGATCTTAGAATTATTATATTCGAAAATGCAAACAAATATAGAACTTAAAAGGCATACTTAGTTATTGTAAGATGCAAAAATGAAAATTAGAAATACATTATTTTAAAATATGACATCACACGTTACTCGTGTCAATTTTTGAGTTTAACTAGTAGTAATTACTTTTCAGCATCGTAAACACGGTTTTACTAGATTTTATGGACTCCCGGATCTATCGTAAATCTCCAGTTATTCTGGGTGGTAGTGTAACGTAAAACTGGACGCCAAATGGTCCGACGCGTATGTACTTACGTTATCGATAATGTAAATGAGAATTTTTGTTAATGCCTGATTTTTTTAATTAAATCTTATATTAAAAGAAAAATGTTTGTGAAATGGTTATTTTTTAATAATAAAAAACATTAAAGATACAAAATGGATAAAACGCATCTGCATGACATACAAATCCAACAAAACTAATATTTAAAAAGTTAACAGATAAGTTAATAACAGAGAACTATACAACCTACATTATAATATAAATGAGTAATCAATACACTTGTGTACAGAATCGGACGGCATTTCTCCTTCACATCGAATTTCATCATGATTACGTCACTTCCTTTGAAATACTCAACTCTTGCAATGCAAAATCAATATGATCAAATTCAGTGTCGTCACATCCTGCGAAATTGGGGTGTTCATACCCATCCAGAAAATAACATACACCGTCTATTTCCGGTGGAAATCCAGATGGTAGATCCTCTTTGGTTCTTGGTGTATATATAAAACCCTCTGTCGCTTGTAAGCATCTACAAAGGTAAAAGAAAATGATAAAAGGTGATAAGTCTCTTCCATTTTAATGTGTATATTTTATATGATGCACCACACAAACATTCATGAGACTAATGACAAAAAGGAGACTGATCTTACCAAAGGTACTTCTGAATGCAATACGGTAAAGTACTACTATATGTAATAGGTCAAGAGACAATTTGATCCGCTATTTCTTCTTTGACCTTAAACAACAGACCTATGTTTTCTAAAAAGTGTCAGAATGAAATATATGAAGATAACGAACAGTATTCAAGATCAAAAGTCCATAAAACAATACAAAACAGGAACAGAGCAAACACGGACCTCCAAAACATCAGAGGTGGGATCAGAAGCCATGGAGGAGTGAGCATCCCCTGCCGATCGGTCACACCCGCTGTGTACTCCTTGTCATGATCGGGAAAGAACGGAAAATCCGTCGTCAATTCAGTATAAATATCGATAAATTGTGCATATTTTCGATACTAATCAGACGCATTAGATTACATAAAAGTAAATCAAACACATTAGGTGTTAACTTCAAGTATGTGCTGTTTTATTTCATTGTAGTACATTTAATTTGCAGTGGTGCTCTAGAAAATACAATTGTCGGGAATTTCAAATGAACAAAACATCATACAATCGATTTACCTTTTTTTATTTCAAAAATCTTTTCCTATCTTGCTTTATAAATTGCTCTGAGGCATAAAGGAAATAGTTTGTTTCGTTTTGATAAAAATTCCCATGATTTCCATGTTTCTTTGAGACTCTAGTTCTACCGAGTCTGATTGTGTTTGACACCTCGTAATGTCACGAAACACCGACATATTGCTGTATACGAATCATGTCTGCTTACGATAGAAATCATAAAGTGAGGTGCTGCCTTAACTTTTAAATTTGAAATAAAGAAAAATATCACTGTATGTCAGCCCTGTCCGTCTCATAAAACAAAGACGGTTTATAAAAATTATATCCAATCCCTGACATTTTAATACCCAAAGATCGGCCATGCTTTAATAGCTCTTGATATGCAGGTACAATATGCATGTTTTAAGACGACAGAGGTGAATTCAATTTGTGAGATATAATTGCAAATTTAAACTCTGAGATGTAGAAATTTTGAAAATTTAGCCAAGTTAACAATTCTTAATTACTGGAGATGTAGATTTATTAATACCAAATTTCATTTCACAGTAACTAAAAAAGATAAATGATGTTACAGCAGTTGGGGATTACAACATACATAATCAATATCTGTAAATAAAAGTTTGTTTAAAGTATTTTATATATTTCTTTTGTATTTATTTGTTTCTTTGTTTAACATTGCATAATTTGCTATTTCTTATTTTAAAGATATTGATTAAAAAATTACCCAGCTTGATAAGCAACATGTCATCTTCATTAGACATAATCCATAAAAATATTTCTATATTTGTTAAAGTATAGAAATTTTTATTACTGGCAATAATATTAAAAAAGTCATCTCTATCATGCTTATATAATGGACATTCAATCAGTGAGTGTATCTCATCTTCCACACAGTTCATGTTCAGGAATATTAGACATCAGCTTATCAAGGAGCTGGGAATCCTTCAATCATACAATAAAAGTAATGAGCTTGCTGTGTGTTCTCACCTGTACGTTGTTGGACTAATGTTGATCCGTGTAGGTTCACTTCCGGATTCAAACTTATTGGCGAGGTTCACGTTGTTACCGAATAAGCAGTATCTAGGCATGCGCGCACCCACCACTCCGGCCAAGACAGACCCGGTGTGGATCCCTATTCTCATCTGTGTGGAGAGAAAACACAGACTGGTGAAAGTTTATGTTACAAGTACAAATTAATTATATTTATAGAATCTGGGTATCCAACAAAGCAATTTCAGCAATTCAAACTTAAAATATGAATGATGAATGCATGATTTTCTAACCATAATCTATAATTTAGTTCAAAAACCAACAACAATAACAAACCAACAAACTTTTCCTATATTTGTATCAAGAGCTCTTCTTTTTCAGGAGGTTTTTATGGTCTAGAATGGCCATTACCATCTAGGCCTTTTAAATTAATATATTTTGTTGTAAAGCACCTTTTCAAAAACACTCAAAATCTAAGGCTTTTAGCTTCGCAGTGTAACAAGTAGAATCAATTTGATATCAGGAGTAGAGAGTTCACAAGGTGTATCAGATTAACATTGTATTTTTAGAAAGCATGTCACTTTATCTAATTGAGGGCTTGAAGCGTCTGTTTTTTGGATAATATAGGATGAAAATATTTGTTAAAATGAAATTCTCTGTAAAACGCCTTTAATATATTGTGTGCTTCGCAGCGAGTGCCATCAGTCATCTGTTTAGAATTCTTCAACCTGACGAAGATATCACTCATCAAACACCAAACAACTGAATAGTTGTCTAATTATTTGTATCAAATCTCGGAAAAACTTCTGTCTTATCTGTAAAGCATGTCGCTTAAATTTGTAACACTTGAAGGTAACAATCAAGGTCTAACTAGTTTTTGCTGTGCTAAATCGTCCTTGCTCCGAAGAGAACGACAGTTCTACGATTCCTATGGCAGGAACATGCTTTACTACAATCACAAGTTTGCTCATCAATGCACAAACGCTCAATAAATTCCTTCCGATGATTACTTTTCGCACGTGTTGTAAGATCGCAGCCCTAAATCTTTCTACCTCAGGAACACGAGAAGAAAATTTTATGGGCATTTTGCTTCCGGGAAAAAAATCTTATGTAAAGAGCATTATAATGGACAATACACTGCAAATTTAGCTTTGCTAAATGCCTCGAACTTTGTAAAGTTGCATAATATTGGCTTTAATTTTGTTGCTAAGCATTTAAGAAGTGGGAAACAGAAAATTATGATGCCATTTCAACAAGAAGTATTTTTTTTTAAATCTGGTAATTCCTATACCCTTCAATTGATGTACTTTGAATAATGTCTTAGAAGTTGCTGTTGCCATTTTAATTGCTGACCTGACCTGAATACCGGTCTGATGTGGATTAGTTCTAACAGACTTGGGATGAGACATCTTACACAATTCCGGGCTTTACCATCACAGATCATTCCACGGAAGCCGCGGGAGGTATATATTTTGGTATTTCAGTAAAGCCTTAAAATCAGCTTTGAAATATTAGAGACGCTCTTCTCCTATCCGAGAATTCCGCAAAAAGTGCATATTTAAAAGAGATAAAGAGCTGACGGTATAAACAGAGGCATACATCTTGTTTGATACCTAGACATCTGCTGTACAGGCTATATAGATTATAGGAATCACTTTTTTGTCTGTGCAGAGATGACAAAAAGCTGAAGAATTTTTCACGTCTGCGCTAAAGATGCAGCTCGCTAACGCGGAGAGGTTTCCCCTGTACCACTTGTACACGCCAATATTGTTATTGACTTTTAATGGGATATTATACTTCTAATGATATCTTTTTCTGATGAGGGCTTAACAAGCATCCTGTATGAAGAATTTGTCTAACGAGCGGGTGATAGCCTTAAATCAGAGAGAAGTGGGTTTACTTCTTTTCCTTTTTTTCGCTTCCTATATCTTATATAGACTGGAAAAATATTAATGTCAGTGAGTTTTAGACATGGAGAATGCAAAATAAGAAGTGATGCTATTAGAATACCAATTTTCAAGGGGTTTTCTTAATTGAAATTCACAAAACGTAATATCCAAAGCCTTGTTTTTACAGTATGGCGAATCATGCAACCCTTTTATATACAGACAAAAGAAACTTTTTAAAGTCTTTTACTCTATAGTATCCACTGTGACAATCAAACTAATCGAATTCATTTTTATGCCCCTGTCATCAAAGACTGGGGGGTATAGTTTTTGCCCTGTCCGTCTCTGTCTGTATAGCTGTTTATCCGCAAAAACTTTAATACTGTCTGTAACTTTTGATTGGTTGGAGCTATGACTTTCATTATTGTTTAATTCCTTGTGACTCACCCTTTCTTTGGGTATAAACATATATGACCTCTTCACCTTGACAACAGAGTTTTGCCCAATGTTTTCCAAAGGTTAACCCTACTTTAACCTTGCCCATGATTTTTGAACAGTTGATGCTTGGGCTTTCATACTCAGTATTTATTTCATATAAGTATATTTAGTTGGACAAGGTCTTTCCTTGGATGTATATTTTTTGACTTTGATCTGGGGGTTTCAATCTTTTTTTAATAAAACTTTAACCTTGGCCATTACTTTTAAACAGTCAGTACCAGGCCTTCAAACTCCATAGGTTTATTCCTTGTGACAAGGCTTTCCTTTGGATATCAATTATTAGACCTTTCTGACCTTGGAGTTTGAGTTACTTTTGAAAAACTTGAACAATCGCTGTAACATTTGGACAGTTTGAACAAGGTGTACAAATTATGATAAGGACTTACCCTGCGTACCATTTCTTTGAACATTTGACCTTTGAGTTTGACCCAATTTTAGAAAACATTAACTATGTATATAACTTTTAAAAGGTTGATGTTTTTGGCTTTCACATTTACCAGTTATCCATTGAGACTTTCTATGGGTAACTATTTTTTTCCCTTGAACACATCTTGTTTTCTTTTACTGAAACTCTTACAAAGGTTTTGCTGTCCGTTTTGAACTGAATGTGGCTATAAAAAGCCTGTATATGTGATACACCATACTAATTTAAATATCGCCAATGGTTACATCCCTTCGGGATAACAACAGATATCAGAATTTTAAATCATTAAAAATTATTGAAATCAACCAACCAGAAAATGCAATAAATGTATCAAAGGAACAAATATTAGAATCTGAACGTCTCTCCTTTTTACATTTTCTGTCGGTAAGTAGAAAACAATTCACAACTCTCATTGCTGTTATGGAAAAAAGGATCATAAAGTTAAAAGAAAAAAGATAAATGGTTTTCCTCTGATATATTGCAATTAAAAAGCAATGAATTTTGGGGAGAAATGGCTTTGATTCATTCTCAGCTATGAATTGCACAGAATAAGTTTCAGAACTTCTAAACGAAGCACAGTAAATTTTAATATATCTTATAATTCAATAATTATTTTTTAAAAATCTGGATTTTTCAAGAATATTGATACTTCAACTTCTTAAGTGCCTCTACTAATTAATGATCAAGTATTTTACTTGATGTATTTTATCTCAGTGATTGATTAGTCTACAATTATAACCCTTACATTGTCTCTTTGTAAGCCCCTGATTAGAAATAAACTGTTGTCTGTTGTCTAAATGACTTATATCTTTTTTTTATAATTCTTGAATATGTAGATATGCAATAGAAGATACTGACCCTTATAACGTTCCCGTCATGGGACAGCTCATTTTTTGCAGTTTCCATCATTTTCAATGCCATCCACGCAATCTGCTGCGCATGGTAGCTGGACTTCCGGTGTAATCCGCCTGCGACACAATAGGCATCTCCTATTGTTTCTACCTAAAACAATAACTTAATTTTAAGATGATGATATAATATTGTATTTTATTATGGCTAGACACTATAATTATCTTAAATAAGGCCAATATCAAGTAAAAAGTAGATCATGTATCAAGGTCTATACTTAGTCGATTCGGGCATTGCATTTCTTCAAGCTGTACAATACTATTAAATCATTTGTAATTCAGAGGCTTGGCATGTCTTTTAGGTCTGGTAATATCTTACACTTCATCTAACTTTAATTATCTGCTACAGACTTTGTATTTCAAGAACATCTGTTACAGGCCTGGAATTTCTTCAAGGTCTACAATTTAATTATCTACTATAGAAACTGCATTTCTTTAGGTATGAACTTGAGTGCAAGCTTTTCTCTAGGTTCTATGCTTTAACTTTTCAGCCTTTGTATTTCTTTGGGGATTTGGCTGAAATAATCAGTCAAACCTTTGTTTGTCAGAGAAATTAATCTGCATTAAGTATATTTTCCGTATTTTGCAAGAATACACCCTCATCCTGTTTGAAAAGCTGTACGTGAATAGAAAATCGTACAAAAGAATTGGTATATAGAATCGAGGACAATCCTATATTGTCTTCATTTTTAATAACAATAATCAATTGTTTTCTAAATCAGCAACTTATTTTGAACTAGAAATAAATTAGCATTGAATTAAGATACTTGAATGTTTATGATTAAAAACACTTCAACACGTAGCTAATTTGTCTACATTCCCTAAATTGATTACAATAACCATGATAACACTAAGAACATCAATAAAGTCATTTGAATCGAAAGAAAAATTAAGCAATCCCGTCTTTATATCAAAGTCCGTCATTTTAAACATTGTTTTCGTTTAAAATCGTCTCTTCTGCAACCCCGAGCAAAGCGAATCATAAATCACAGAAAAATCACATACTGGCTAACTGATATGACATATACTGGACGTCACTAACATGGCGACCAAATCACATCAACCAGTTATAATATCTTGTCCGATCGTTTCGATCGGCATTTGTATCCATTACATAGGATTCTTTATTTAATATGTAAAATCAAATACTGGTAAATATACGGTTTCCGGCGAATGAATTCATCCCGTCCAGTTATGGCCTTACAGTCTCTCATCGGTAACAATTGTCGTCTGCTTTTTTTCTCTCCGGAAGGCCATAAACCATTCCTGATACCTACTCAACATTACCTTATCTTTCCAATTTCCCCATTATATCCACTCGTATCAAATATTATTAAGACCAAAAGTCTACTGATCGGCGCTATATGAAATCGGTTAATATTATTTAGAAGATGGCATATACAAAGTCCAGAAAAATAAAGGGTATCCAATGTTTTGTAGTTGAATATGGAATTCATTTGACTCGTGGGACAGGATTATTAATTTCAGGAGTGCGATGCACGTTTGAAAATAGTTCAAAATACTAAAATAATCAGGTCCCACCAGTGGAATGAATTCTATATTCAACTATAATATATTGATTTCTTTTGCCCCTACAGTGTCATTAGCTGCGACGTCATTTTTGAGCGGTTGTGCTCGACGTCATAGCTAAGTCATGGAGATAAATGTTTTTTCTGAGATTAAAAGTTCTTTCTAGAATTAACAGATGCGTAAAAATAAGCTTTTGTACTCAGAAATTAAGTAAAATGACAAAAGAATTTAAAGACTTAATTAAACGAGATACATTAACTTCCGGTTAGATGGATAGTGTTGTATAATTCTCTAGGCAATCTAGCCTGGTTTTCTGTTCCTGTTATGTACTCAGAGGCACTGCATTGGCAATGATAAGCAAGGGGACCAGACTAGAGACCGCCAGGCTCAAATTCATTTCAAAGGTTCCGGTTTTATCGTACATTTAAACTTTCACCGGAAGTTAATGTATCCCGTGTAACACTTCGAAGCGAAATATGTTTTTTATGGATTGATTAATGATTGGTGAATTAAAAAAAATAAGTTGGAAGTGGGGGTGTCTGAAATTGAGTAAGGTACCTAGAGGTAAGAATAGATAGGGGTGCCCTATATACAAACAAGTTCATGTGAAGTCATTATATGATTCACTTTCATCGAGTTTCAAACAGTTATTCTTCTACCAGATGTATATTTTCAAAAGAATCTTAATAATATTTAGGAAACTAAAAGGCTGAATGATGCCTTTATAAATATGGCGACTACGTATCGTCTGCTGGTCCATAATTTGCACTGTATCTTCAGTCTGATCGAGTTACTAAGGCAATTTTTTCCATCCTTTTCTTCATTAAAAAGGAGCAGTCCTTTAATCAGTTTTCAAGTATTCTTAGAGCTGATATGATTGGGTTGTCAAGATTTTATAATAATGTATACTCGGCAGAAAGTTATCCCTTTCATTTCAGATATTAATCTAACAGCCATCCCATTTCCTTATAATTAGGAGAACAGCAAGTAATATTTTTCCTTTAACCCGAGAGCTTTCTTAACACTTTCACAAATTGTCAGCATTGTCTATTAGCAGCTGCATGGTGTTAAAACACAGGCAAATCAATCACCAACGCAATCTATCAGGAACAATAAATCTAATTAAGCGGACGAACACTTTTTTGGAAGCACCATACTGCAAGACAGACGATGTATACGACACACTTGGGTAGCAGGTGTTTCTAAACAAACTACAATTTGTGTTATTCTTCAGAAATCTCACATTCAAAAGAAGCTTTGAAACAATACCTTGTAAACATCTAGCATTCCACAGTAGTGATCAAACTGGGTATAAAGAGAGTTCAACATGTTGACAACCATCATGGGGGTACAGGTCGCACAAATGGCGGTAAATCCTACTATGTCACTAAATAACATAGTGACGTCATCAACTTTGGTCGGCTGTATTGGTTCTCCTTAAAATAATACAGAAAAATGACTCATTTAGATTAAATGGATGAGACAAAAACAATACCACATGTAGATCCCATAAT
Organism: Saccostrea cuccullata; assembly: GCF_032062105.1. Classification (NCBI taxonomy): domain Eukaryota; kingdom Metazoa; phylum Mollusca; class Bivalvia; order Ostreida; family Ostreidae; genus Saccostrea; species Saccostrea cuccullata. The sequence continues at coordinate 60,748 of NW_026921375.1, forward strand.
TAATGTCATTTATTTTAACAGAAACCTTCTCTAAAATTTATGCAATATATCAAAATAAATTAATTAGACGTGAAATAAATTATTACCAATAGGAATCTTAACATGTTTTTTTTGGGTCAGTATTTACCTCTCCAAAGTTTCATGGCTATAGCTTCGGGGAAGATCATGTTTAAAAGCTCCACGTTTTTCTGTTTTTCAATATTGACTGCTTCACTTCCTTCCAAAATGCTCTTCTTTATCTGTTCCATTCTTTTCGTCAATCCATCCTGTCGATATCAAATTCAAAACAAGTCTTTCTCATGTATTTTTCTCAATTAAATAAAATCCATTTTCCTTTTTGTAATGTAAATTTGCAACGCACATTTATCTGGATTAAAAAAGCTGAAGAGCAAACTAGATGTCAATACTTGTATTATGTTTGAAATTATTACTTGTTTAAATAGGATTGATTTCAATTTATTTGTAATTAAATATAAAATATTCAGTTCTCTGTTCATGCTTACACAAATTAGGAAACAAGCTCTCATTTTGTACTTGTAATTAAATTTCTTCTTCAATCATTACTAAATTTACATTAATAACAGTTCTGGTGTTATTTCAATTCCATTACCAAAGAGAATCGAAGATAGCTTTGTAATCAATGGAATCTATATCATGCAACTCAGACAACTTCCCTTGCTCTGTTTAATTAATGTGTGACACTTGATTCAGGGTGAACAGAAATTACTATTTGTAGAAACTCCAACATGTATCGGTACCTGTGCTTTGGTTTGTTCTCCTACTAGAATGACGTCACGAGTTGCGTCATGGATTGGGACATCTGATATGTAGAGACCTTTAGAGATGAGTTCGTCTAACTTCTCTATACTTGGGGATCCTAAAAACATTAAGGAATCGGATTCTGGGAGGAATATCAGTTGCCCTTTTAGCATTGTTCCCTGAAATGTCAAAGGTATATATCACCAGGGCATGCACAAAACATATAATACCAGTAACATGGTTCTTGAGAAATCAGCGAAGACGTACCTCGTTGAGAGATAAGTTGTCGTTAGAGCGCATCCTGGTCTTCAGGAGAAAAGCAAAGTTGACCCTTGACAACAACGCAGAAAAAGTGAGCTGTTTGATCTCCGGTCGGATAACCTTAAAATACTTGGTAAAGCTTGGGTCTTTAGACTCCTCATCAGAACGAACAATCTTCATTAATGCCGTTCCAAGCTGACTTATTTCAAGGTTTCTATTCATAATCAGATGAAAAGGGAATGTTTCACAAAAAGTGTCAAAACCAATCCTTAGATCTTCTGGATTTTCCGAGTAAGCGGATTGATGTGAACAAATCTTACAGCACGCGCACTTTTTGGAGCATGTTTTTACAGAGGTTTGTACTTTTATGATATGGTGTAAGGAAGTTTTTGTTTCGTTCGGATGTACAGTGATTTGAACATCCAAATTGAACATTGAATTTGATACATATTTAACAATACCCGCGTAGTAATCCAACATTTTAGATCTCTCCGTGTATATATGTAAAGTCACATGGTTGGGACTATTTTCACATCGAAAAGATGGCGGTCGTTGCGCGTTGAATTTGGAAGACTTGAGAATATGGTCGTGAAACCCATCCAGGTTGCTGAAGAATTCCACCATGTTACTCCCCAAAACGCTGAGAGACCTTCGGTACTCCGACAGACAGAGTTTGGCGTACTCTTCACCAAGTCGGCAGAGCGTCCTCTGTTCGTCCTGTGTATCTACCAAAAAGTAAAATGTTTTATCAGTCTTTCTTAATAAATTTTAATTTTCAAAGTAGGAAAAAGGGTGCAAAGGAAAAAAAATAAAATAATATACACCCTTTTAGTAAAATTGGACAAATAAAAACGCTTCTTGTGCAAAAATTTCCCAGACACTACATCTGGAAAATGTTCGTTTTAGAAGAATATAAAAATTTGCATAACACGTCTAATCTCTAAGTGTTGAAACAAAAATTCTATAATATAACATGATTGATGGAATAATGTCTTTCTTCTCCGGACAAAAAAGTCTGCGTTCACGAGACGTACCAAAAGTCAGAGTCCCCATTAGAGAGCAGTTTGTGTGATTTCTGGGGATAATTATCCGGCTTTTGTTCCGTTAGGGTTTATATTTTGTCATTTTACACATAAATAACCCCTTCATTGACGCCTCTACTAAGATGCAGGATCTTTATATGATTACAGAATCGGCTGAGTGTTTTATGCATTCGATCCAGATCCTCGGGATAGTCATTTCATACAGATAATTCAAAATTAAGCGAAATGGAAGCTTGTGGGAGAATTTCTCAGACGTATATTTTCCAACATTTTCTGACATTTCAACGTGCTGAATATGAGTTAATAATCTAATAGATATTGACGTTACAAAAACTTAATTCACTTTAATCTGAATGGTCGAACGCTATGACAGAGGTGAAATTAATAATAAAAGGGCCTAAAGTTAAAACGAAACGGTTGACTTTTATTTAACAGAGGCAGATTTCCTATTGGCATGTGATGAAACGCGGCACAGAAAGATTAAAAAATGCTCCATATATAGGTTTATTGAAGTTTCCTTCACAGTCAATATTTTTAACCGTCAATTCAGGTTTTTTTGGTCCCTATCAAACCACATCTACCACAAATTCAATAAAACAAGGTGAAAAATTCAACCACAGCGGAGTATCCCAGCAACATCAAATGCGGAAATATTCCCATAGCGAACTTGATGGTTGATAATATTAGTTAACAAAGTATCAAAAAAAGGCTTTTGGTTTGTTTTTAAGATTCTGCAAATCTTGTAATGTGGTTGGGAGAATTGTATTATAGAGTATGATATCTAGTGATGTATAAGGCTGGGGGGTATAAAGTGAATCAGTTCTGTATATGCAGCACGAAGGGATTTTCTTTTTCAATATTTTCTGGTTGGAGCCGGCGGTAAAGATGTTGCCATGACACATAATAACTCAGAGGAAAGATAAATGTTTTGTTTAAAATATATTGAGAAAAGCGTCTTAAAATCGCCATTGAAAGAGCTCATCAAAATTTACAATCTATGTTATTAAACCTATGTCAACCAACAATATCTGTTTTATCGCATTATTTTCAATAAGATGGGTTTTATGCTGCCAATGCCGTAGGAAGAGAAAAATTAAATCAAAATGTTATTATCTCCACAGCCTTTATGTACAAAATTGCAATGCTCTCATCAATATCCATTTCTCTAAAGAAGTTTGACAATCTACAGTCTATCGAGTCTATGGAGGAAAACAAACATGAGGCTTGTCATGGTTTAATGTATGGTACTATTTAAACAAAAACAATTTCGAAAATATTTGAAACTCACAAACACCATATTAACACAATATGTTCAACGCACACAATCAATGCAATAACAATACTATAAAAGCAAAATAAAGTTGGCCGAACGCACTAAGTTAAGGATATCCGATCCTCAGCCAGGAAGGGTAACTCAAAAAATTAATATTTAATTTGAAATGTATCAAAATGAAGCTTGAAAATGAAACTTTTTATGCAACAATTGTCATTTTATGCATCTTTACAAGATTCAAGGTCTTTGGAAGTCTTAGAAAGGGTCTAATGCAAGTTGACAATTGTACTCTATAAAAGGAGGAAAAAATTAATACAGTTTTAGAGAAATAAGATTTTCTTGAATCAAGCCATAGATACCAATGCTTATTACCATGATTTGAAATGAGAAGTGATTTGTGGTGCCTTGCAATGATAACAAAAGCCTTTTACACTATTAATTATAGAATACATGACGGAAATGGAAGACGAAAAATACCAAATAAGTATAAAAATTATGACAATTTCTCTGAATGCCTGGATACCTATCGTTTTTTGGCCTAAAATATATTTGTTGATCAATATGCAATTAGAAAATGCATTGCTGATATTCCAATTCGCTTTTCCTGCAAAAATATTGGAGATTTGTCAATTTTCCCTATATAATATGATTAACTTTAATCTTTTAACTTTAAAGAAATATTGTGGATAAATTTACATAACGTTGTGGATTCAGAGATACTTTTATGAGTATTTCTGATTACTTAACTGCTAATTTTATAAACCTGAGGATCGGACTACCTTAAATGGAAATTACAAATATAAACAGTATAATGTAGTTAGGATCTCCCTTTTTAAAAAGAGTTATTTAAACTAAGTGCTCTCTATCCCATTCTCCGAAAAACTTAAACCTCTGATATAGTTTATTTTTTAGTCTCTTTCTTTCTTTATCTTTGTTTTAGTTGTTTTGATTAAAATGTTTTGGATTTTTTTTTTTTTAAAAATGCATATATCACCAGCCGTTGAAATACAAAGAGTGGGTTTTAGATATGAAAAACTTGTATCAGAAGTGATATCTATGGATAAGGGATGTAAGCATGTGATAAAATTCAAGTACACTACCATGTTTTTTACATCACAGGTTTTATTGTTGCTTAATAAGCTTATGTTCAAAAGAATGAATATATCATATTTATTAAAACTTATATACATGTAATGTCATTCTATGACAAAATCAAGAATCTATAAAGACTTTTACCCGTAAGTTTCGCTACATGGGTGGAAAATTTTAGAAGTTCGTCTTGATCCAGTGGCGTATGTCTGTTCTCTTCGTTGAAAGCCGTACTGAATTTGACGTCATTTTCAATAGCCCCATCCCTGAAAAAAAAAACAACTTAATTTTATTCAGTATACTCTTCGATCTATGTAAGTTTTTATTGTTCAAATGTAGATTTTTCTGTTCTTAATGTACCTGATTTTATTAAGAATATCCTGGTCACAGGAAGCAAGAAGAATTTGTACAGCTCGACAAACAAACCCAGTCTGGAAAGGAATATAGAGTAAGAGAATTATTCATTAATTAAACAGTTTCCTACTGCCTTATTTCATCTTTCTTTTTTGCACAGTCTGGAAATTTTACTTTTGCATTTAAATATCACATTATAATCTTTAAGACATTCCATTTACACTATGGTTTCAGATTTGAAGGACCAGTATTAGCTCCAAATTATTTTTTTAAAAATAAGATTTCTTTTTGCACTATAGAACTTTTTATATGCCCTTTACGTCGGGGGTATTTTGACAAGGTTTTCGATTACTGTATTCTAAGAAGATATCGCCGTTCCTGTCTCCATTTACAAGATGTCTGCGTGTGTGCCTTATAATAATAGAATGCTCACACACGGAGAGAACCACTGCCGCAATATAAGGCCTGGTAACTACAAGAACACACTTCGAACATTACTCTTGAAATGTTTTGGTTTCGCGAGTTATTCTTGGTAGGAATAATAATAGTTTGAAATAAAAGTCTGGAAGACTGTGAAGTAATGTATACAAAACTGGGACATATGATAAACAAGGGGGCCGGATTGTGTTTATATAGAGCCATATGTTTCTCAGAATTTCCTATCTATCATTCAGTACAGTCTAATGAATGGAATGCACCTCGAAGATCAAAAGATTTTCCCTTGTGTGATCACGAGTATTTACATTTGCTATAAGAATTCTGTATCAAGAGTGGGTTTTGTACTAAATTGCATTAAATATTTCTTTTTGTTATTTTTCGATCATGAAATGCATGTAGCATTAGTATGTCTGTGGTATACAATGTACTATGAATGCTTGCATCAAAATCAATTGTTGTTTGCCTTACAACCTTTTTTATGCTACAGAAGGAAATGTGATGAAAGTACCTGGTTTTCAGAACATGACTAGTGCAAAGCAGTATATGTAGGATTGTTTACTGAAAACTTAAATGAAAATTAAAAGCATTCCTCGCGCGAAGACCTCTAACTTCCGTTTCAGAACAAAACTAAAGAAATGTGATTTTAATTGTCCCACTGGATCGCTCGGCAGGAATCGGTTTTTGTTGGTTGATAGATAACCCAGAGTAAGTGCCAGGGAGCACCTGAAATATTGTCTCCATGTGATAGCTCTTATCTTTCTGGAGGAGAGAAAAGTGTTCATCTTCTCCGCCTTAATGACTCTGTTAACACCATTAGTAACAATTGCATAATGCTCGCGAAAGTTTACTTCGTCCTCTTCAATATTTTAAAGACCACATCGGTGAAACAAGATTTTTATCTATGTTATAATTTATTGGCTAGGAGATAAACAGACATTGTTGGAAAGACAATGAACAGTTTGGTATTAAAGTAATATTGATTTCCGTAATGCATTAATTATACAGGTGTAATGATGGTAATGCCTCCGTGTTATCAGAATAGCTGCAATCACAGAATGGTGTAACTTTCTGTTAGAATCAAACATACTTGTACATGTAATTACAAATGAAAATAACACACATTCATAGTTGATAGGAAAGTCTAACATATTAAGCCACCCTGAGTAGAAAACGTTCAATCGATGGAATCTACTTTAATTGATGCCTTTCACGCACTGAATTGAGTGAATTATTAATTTTCAAATTGATTTAAAAGTCAATTTTAATCAATAAATAAATAAAGTATTGATGAGTGCTTTTACTTTAATTATGCCAATCTCCAATAGAGTATACGTATATAACCGGTGATTACCCTCTCTGGGGTATTTTCTAAATATATCATTCTTCACAAACTAACAATGTATTTTATCAAGTTACATTATTATAGGGAAAAAAGTCTCGCAGCATAAAAAATAAACAATCTAATCTTTTGGGAGAAACAACTTGTAGTATATTTTTGGCAGAAAAACCCGGAAGGAATAGAGCTTTATTGAAACCACTTTGGACAGAAGCATCAACAAATGATATACAATGTACTATAGTGTAGCACTACTGGGTGCTTTTTTGTATACATCCATTAATTCTGTATACATGTATTCCCTATTAATCTAGCAATATATTAACCACTAATAATATGACATCAACCTAATTAAATAAATTTTTATGGATATATTATCCACTGTTTAAATTAAAAAAAATAATTTAATCTGTGACTAATAATAATGACTGACAAAAACGAAACAAATATACTCCGTTTCTGTTCCATTTTCTTATTTGTGAATTTTATAGCATTAGTGATTACTATAAATTTTTTTAACAATACAAACACATCAAGACCAAGTCCACGGACCGCGAAGCAGTCTTAGACTTCAGCCAACATGTGAAAAATGTATTAAAATTTATCTTGGAAATTTGAAATTTTATTAAAAATTGTTCAGCGTTCAGGGTGTTAGTTCTAATTCTCAAGAATCAGTACATAATATACATGTATTATCATTTAATGATCCTTATGTCAAGTTTCTCGCATCACCCACGATTGGTATAAATTCAGAACTGAAATTTACTGGAATATAATGTCATGAATATTATACATGAGGATCAGTCATCAGATTGAATTTGAATAGCTAAAGTAATTCATTGGAATTCAATATCAAAACACAAAAGATTACAGAGGATAAGAAAAATCTCTAAACCGTAATAGTAACCTTCTTATCCCTGACAGTGTCGTCCTAAACTGTAAGAAAAATTTGAAAATATCCTCCAGAGAGTGAAAAAAAAATCTACACTGTGACAGTACCTCTTTATCTGCGACAACCCCTTTTAAAACTGTGACAGTTATTTCTTCAACTGTGACAGTAATCTCTTCAACTGTGACTGTAACTCTTCAATTGTGACACCAGCCTCCTAAACTGTGAAAGTAATCTCTTAATGTGCAACATTTAATACCTTAACTGTGACACCAACAACCTTAAGTATGACACCAACCACCTTAACTGTGACATCAACCACCTTAACTGTGACACCAACAACCTTAACTGTGACACCAGCCACCTTAACTGTGACACCAACCACCTTTACTGTGACACCAACAACCTTAAGTGTGACACCAACCACCTTAACTGTGACACTAACCACCTTAACTGTGACACCAGCAACCTTAACTGTGACACCAACAACTCAACTGTGAGTCTGTGACACCAACCATGTGACACCAACCGCCTTCATGGCAACACCAACTACCTTAACTGTGACACCAATAACCTTAACTGTGACACCAGCAACCTTAACTGTGACACCAACCACCTTAACTGTGACACCAACAACATTAACTGTGACACGAAACACCTTAACTGTGACACCAACAACCTTAACTGCGATAGCAACCACCTTAACTTTGACACCAAACACCTTAACTGCGATAGCAACCACCTTAACTGTGAAAGTACCCTCTTAAACTGTGGCAGTAACTTTTTATATGTCAACATAAAAGATACTGTGTTCTTCAAAGATACATAGTACGCCCTGATGTATACTTCAATAATTTTTTTTAAATATAGCTATGCACACTAGTACATTCAGTTTCTACAGAAATGTATTACATGGCAAGAAGTTGACAACCATTTTATAACACACTTTATGTACTATGTTCCAAAATCCTAAATAAAATTTCAGAAAGTATATAATTATTGATGAATTCTAGAGTTTTGAACCGAACAATATTTACAAATGATGTATATGAGCAATCAAAAAACGTTCTATGCAGCGAGGCAACTACACAATACTTTTTCTCATATTCCATTATAAACTCTCGGAGAGATCTGTGAATTTGCCGAGCGGTTAAAACATAAATTACGATTATTTTCATAAGGACTGTAACAGCTCAATGAAGATAAGATGAGGTAATTATAATCGTATTTAGTTATTAATGAACTAGAGCTGAAAATATGGTACTGATGGAACATCTGAAGACGCGTGAAATGGAAAATTATTAATTTGGCATTTTTGTGACCAGGGGTCGATTCCACAATGTTTTATGAGCGAACAGAACAAATAGAGAGACTCCAATATTTAAATTGTGATAATGTCATATTCATTTTAAAATTCAATAACCATTCGCGTTTATCGTTTTCTCACTTTGTGTGTGCTTTTGAAATGTGCTTTTTCTATCTACAGCAATGCTAACGCGGGACAACCAAAAAAAGCACAATTCTCATAAAAATTCTATACTTAGTATCATAAAAATTAACTAGTACTCACTGTTGGTAGGAGAAGTGTGCCCACGCTCTCTATCAGTCCGATCAAGTCTACTTTCTTTTCCGACAGCTCGTTGTCCTCCGACCCCACGGAGCTGGCCGTGGACACTGTGGACAGGGTACTGGTCTTCCTCTTGGGGGACTCACAGGTGCCCGACCCCCGGGGGTTCCCGCCACAGGTAAGTTTGACAGTGTCAGCAGTATTTTGTTCTAATTTGTTATCACATGTTTCTTTCTCGTCCTCCCTGGAGAACTTATTTCTGGAGTTTTCTGTCACCAGTTTGTTATTTTCCTGGGGGTCTACTCCATCTCCATGCTCCACGGAATTGCCCTTGCCGTACTTCAGGGCAAACGGACAGGGCGGGCTGTCCGCGTCGATTAGTTTTTGGACTTGGCCCTGGCAGCTCATGGTACATCCCATTTTGAAAGAAGAAAAAAAGCAACAAAAATAAAAATCAAGGTTAAAGTTTGTGCCTCCGTCGGGCGAAATCACACAAGAGTGTTAAGACTCTTAACAACCAATAAAATGGACCATGAAAGGTTTATGTGATCTCAACAAACGTTCTCCACTGATAGGGACATTTTTATTTACAAATCTCTCATTTCCTATTGCCAATCATTGATGAATTCTGCTGATTGTCCGGGTATTTATTTAAAGTCAAATGCCGGATATACACAATGGACATCAGACACGGATCAATAGAGTAGTTTTGGAGCAGCCGTGGTGGTATTTCCTTATTAAGAGGAATCATTCTGATTCCAGACTCTTGTAAGTAAAGACATGAAGGTTTATACTTAATGAGATCATTCATCGTAATTTACGAACAATGTCAGCTCCAGTTCCTTTTTTGAAACAAAATAGCCTTCCCAATCCCGGAGCGTAAAATACATTTCCGTATCAAATCGGCCGGATAATATCTGTCTGGTAAGACAAACTAAAAGATGGTGCCAAATTCATCCGTGAAACGCGCGGACGTGAATCAAGGCATTTACATATTGTATAACTACAAAGATCGGGGAAGCATCACATTCTGAAAGACCTCATCATTGCCTTAAAATGAGAACTGCTCAATAGGGACAATTTCATCAAGCCATTTTCCTGAACAAGAACAGCAAATTGCTGAACATCCATCTATTGATGCTGTGTTTACTCTTATTAATAACGGTTGATTAGTCCTCTTTACCCGTGAAGTTCAACACTGATTGCATATTTACTTCATTCATAATGGAAAAATTAGAAAGAAATGAAAAAGATACTTATTTTTCTTGTTGGGTTCAGTCGACCTCCGATTTGGATAATTATTTCAACTGGATCTTATATGTCTGTCCATTAGAATGGTCTCTCGGAGACTACTTGATGGTTGATTGGGGTCTCCAGAAAATTACTGAAAAAATCTCATCCAGTTTCTACCTACCATGCCTAAAGTATTAACTTATCATCTAATAGAGCTAACAGAGTTAAAGCTATCAGTGCTGCTGCGGGCAGTTTGGGGTACCTGCCACCCCACCCTTATCCACTAACTACTCCATTAGTCCAGCAATCGATCAGTGCAATCTTAGAAGTTAGTGAAAATTACTTTTTACCTTAACTATGGTTTTCTTAAAACTATCATCTATTAATTATCAGTTTGTAAAGTGAAAGATTTGAATGTTCATTTTCAATCTACTATGTATGTAAAATACATGGTGCAGAAAACTTACCTAATAACGTTTTCTCCGGCATTTGAATAAAGTTATATTTCTAAATTGAATAAAATGGCTCTGTTCTACATAAAAGCTCAAGCTGTCTAGAGTGTTAAATAGAGCATATGTCCTTTCACGTAACCTATAGTCTAAGGTACAATTAAGTAATAAGGAAGAACAAATCAAAGTAGCTAGTTAAGATTCGCGACTTGTCAATAACATGTGAATACCAACAGCTGGAAATATTTAACATACGTATTAATTAAAACTCAGTATATTTAAAATGAACGTCAGAAAAAAAACAACATAAAATTCAGATGTGCATTTTTCATTTCTAAAACTTGATTCTATTCACTACAGTATTCCTTGAAGATTTCAACTTTATTGCTCAAAAACGGTCACATGCTCTTTATTTGTCTTTTCCCCCTCTGATTTAATGAAAAACGACGTAAAAATTCGTTAGAAATATTAATGGAACGTAGCGCTATTTAATCTAGAGGTTTTTATGTTATAAATGTAGATATCTAAACATATTCTTGTCTGAATAAGATATATGTAACATCTCATTCCAAACACGACCTCGATTTCTCTCTGTTTGTAGTACGTGTTAATTTACTATCATGACATTTATACAGTTCGTCTTCAGAAACTATATTTTTTTGTTTAAAATATATTTTATTCACTGAATTGGATTGAACAGCAGGCATAAATGCCAATGATCGTTCTATCCTAGTCTCTTCTCATAGTCTTGAGAAACTATGATTAACATTTAGGCACTATAGTAAATGAATCAATAATAAATTAAGTAGACTGTGGTATTTCTGTTCAAAAGATATTAAGATCATATTTACATCTACCTGCTTATTATTTATAATTATACTTTTCCATAGTTCACAATGAACCAATTTCTTCAACAGATATTGAGACGTTTAAAATTATTTCTTCTAAAAGGGTTTTTGAAGACATTCGAACATCATATTTGCGACAGTGAGCAATTTTGTGTTTTGCTTTTAAAACAAAATGTCTAATTAAGCTTGTTCTGTTGCTTTAATACATTTTTTTACTTTTACTTCCTAATCATTTACCGTAAATTTACGTTCGATTCCTTTCGTAGCTAAGTTTGTTTTAATTATACGCTATGGAAATGTGTGGTATAAAAAAAAACATCACTTCAGATCTGAAATGATGTTTTTTATACCATACAATAGATAAATAGAAACTGAAGATAATGAACAGTGATCAACTCTGCTACATGTTGTGTGACGCGTTTAGTGTGTTGGTGTTGGTGTCTGTGTGCTTGTCACCTCTCGCTTTCAGTCCTCGACGCTGACTAGCAGCAATGCGAAAAGGGAAGCAGTTTGTAAGTCTTCCCCTGCCAGTACATAGCCTCTCCACAATAAGTCCTATGCGATGCCTCCACGCGGAAGCAGACGGATACTGGGCACCTTTCGGCCCCAGGCTAACTTCGCAAGGGCGCACGGGAAGATGAGGTTCGAAAGTCTTGGTCGGCAACTCATCCAGGAGAGGAAACTCTGATTACAATCCAGATTTAGTAGGAGACCGTTAGCAACTACTATGATGGACCCCCATACATAAATTTGGGGGTTGGACTTGAGGCTAATCGCCTCCTTCCATAAAAACAATTGATTACGGAAACCGTTAACGGCCCCATGCGTCCTTGGGGCAGAGGATAAGTAAGTAAGTAACAATGATCAAATTCATAAATTCAGTAATGAATACGAATCCTGACCATGAAGGGTGGGATCAGGTGCGCAGAGGAAGTCAGCATCCCATGACGACCAGTCGCGCCCGCTGACAGATCTATAAACGTATATTGATCAGATAAAAAGACTAATTCGAGGTCATAATCATTATATATGGTATACAAGAAAAAAATGGAGAAATTTCAGTCAACATACAACCCAGCAATTTGTCGCTAACAGAACATTTTTAGCCATCCAAGAAATTGTAAAATGCTGACTTTAAACGTTAAAGTAGAAGACCCTGAAACATCAAATAACTTTTCAGTAGCCTGTCTTTGTTTACAATCGATCGTACTCAGCTGAACATGCTCATGCTTATCGAGAGACATAATGGGAGACAAAAACACCTTTTAATGTGAAATTATCGAGAAACAGCACAATTTTTTGTGAGCAATAAAATATATTTTTTTTTCAATACAGTGGCACTGAAGCTCTCTGGTACATTTAGTCCATCCTACTTTTTTAGACTAGCGAGCTACAGATCTGCATCTTTTCTGACAGGTACATTTACTACGCAAGTTAAGGTCAACTCCTGAAGGTCGTTTTAAAGAACTATCGTGTTTATCAAAGTAGAATCTGTACTTTCTAACCACTAATCCCTATTCTTAATATTCGTTAAAAAGTAATTGATTCTCGCCAACTTTACACAAGATCTCGAGTGCCAATTCTTGTAAGCACCCAGTGCTTGAAGTCCGAGCTTCGCAAGCAATGTGAAGGCAATTTTGCAGGAAAAGAAACTAAAATGAACATTTCAAGTACTAATAACTTTTTTTTATTTTGAACACTACGAGCATTATTAAAACATTTGGTGCTTTGTAGGGTGACCCTGGGGTCACAGTCAAGGCCTTTGGTGTTTTATTGAAGCTTTCAAGATATTTATTTTGGTTATGAAAGTCCAGAATGGTTGTCTGTGCATAAAATACGCCTCTCACGACAAGCAGTAGCACATCAAAGTCTTTCGTGTGTTGACTTTGATATTAGCAAGTACCCTTTTATATATGACTTGTCGTTTATGAAATTGAAGCTACCTTTAATGGCCAGGTAGATGTGCCTGTTTGAGAAAACAGGTCGGAGAATTACGCGAGCCTTCGTCAACTTGTTCCTACATTTTCAATAAACTCAAAAGTGTTTCCTGGCGTATCTATAAACTGTTATCTATATAGCCAGTATAGCTACATAGTGCATGCTGAGGGTATGACTAACGCAAGATTTGATTGATTGATTGATTGATTGATTGATTGATTGTTGACTAATGCTTGATTGAGAGGATCAATCCGTGGACAGAAATGGATTCTTAGCCTGAAATAAAGCTGAAAAAATCATAGGGTTCATTACTATTAAGTGCAACAATATCATTATTTGTTTAAACATTGCAGGTGAAAATAAAGAAAAGTTCTTCATTTTTTACGATGCATTTTGTCCTTTTTCAGCATTTTTTTTTCTGCCAAATAAAATCGATTCAATACTCAGCCTGGATTTTTTCCCCGTTTCATCCTGTTTTTTACAGAAATATTGTTATCAAATACTACATATTAATCGATACACGTAATTTAATTATCTTATTATACTTGTAGCTATAGTTTCAGTAAAATTAGTACAGAACAGATGTTGCTTCTGCAGAACATATATACAGGCTTACATGTGTTTTAATATCAAACCAATTTTAAACTTCAAAATTTACGTAAAAACTATACATGTATTTAGATATAAGAATAAAAAAATGATTAATTTTTAACAAAGATTAAATTTTCACAATCAATTTACTGGGCGTCTCAAGCCATTGAATTTATTGTTTACAAGATATCGTAAATATTTATCAAATGTTAAGATTTGGGTTTATAATAAACAGGGGATCGTCAGTTTTAGTGTCAGAATAATCCAGATTTGTATAACGTTTGGTGTCATGAAATGGTGTCGTTTATCTTCTACAATCTACCTCAAAGACTCGAAGCAATATTAATCAAAACAAAACAAAGCTCCATTTTCACACTGGGTCTACTGATTAATTTTAGTCATTCTATTTTGAACTGATACTGCACGGATTGAATTGATTATTAAGTTATGTATCTATTAAATTTCCTTGTACATTTATATGTATAATAGGTATATTATACATATACATGTAAGTAACAAAAAGATTACATATACACTTCATACAATACTAGTAACACGAGATCCTCCTTGGAAATAAACATTTAATTTTAAAAAATCTAATTAAAAATACATCTTTGTTCTCCTCTTTTTTCCTCCATAATAATAATGCGATATAATATCGATTTCCACAGCAAAATGGAGACACACTTAATGAACAACCTTAATGTTCAAATTTAAATTCTAATGAAAAGGTTTTATTAAAAAGAAAGTTATTGGAATTGATTTTTTTTAAAGCTCTAGGGACGTATACTTATATTGATATTGTTATAATTATTTCAGAAAAAATATCCTATATCGCATCAAAATGGAATTATCTAGCAAAAATGTTAAGGAATTTATTTTAGAGAAAACTAATAAAATACAATTTTATGAAAAGTGGCACACCAATTCAGTACCAGAGTTTGTCGAACTGAAAACGACTGCGAAATGAAATTCTCTGTAAGGAATCTTGCAAACTCATTCCAATGGTGTATAACGTTATCACACATACACGTAAATTAGTATCATAATCTTTAACTTGCCTTCAATAACGGTCTAGGAACTGGGGGTATATTACATATTTCCAAATTTAAACTTTTGGACTTTCTGAAGGATACATTGTATTATTCTAGTAAACATCGTAATGGGCGGACATACGAATTTCAATTAAGACTTGTGTACAGATCATCCTCCATTGTTCACAAAGTCAACACCTTTTATGAATCTCTCTCTCCTTTTAAAATACTTACTATAAAACGAGAGCCATTTCCTGGTTTCCTGGCAACGTCAACCAACTGTAAAATATTCTGTAGCAAACTTGAATGACTTTCTCACACTTTTTATCTAGGGCCTCAATGAAACTTTGTCCGTGTAAATCCTGAGCTTTTCCTTCTTATTAAATACAATTAATAACACGTCTCCCGGATGAAACTCAGGGAAAATCTGTAGATAAAAAAAGTATCACTTTTCGATCAGTCTTGACACCATTTTAACACTCACAGATGTCAACAAAGTGCAGCCTTAACAACAAAGACAAATTCCACTCCATTTGATTACTTTTATGGAAATCAGACATAAAAAAATAGATTCGTTCTCTTTAAATTTAAAATTCACCTAAAATATCAAAGTTTGTTACTCCGACAAAATGAATTGCGGTTTATCAACAGTATCCGAGAGAGCAGAATATAATTTATAAAGTACCATGATGGAATAAAAAAGGAAGAAATTCGATTATTTCATCTCGTCAGCTGTCAGATTGGTACAGCGTCAGAAGCACCCTGACACATGGCAAGGGGACCAGCAAATTAATCCCCACCCACAACCAATCACCTCAGTCAAGTCCTCTGTACTGTTTAATTCTCTAGAAGTCGCTTTTTTTAAATTTACGATTGACTTTATTCTTATGGCCAGAATCAACAAGAAAAGAGTTCCGAGTGTTGTTTACGGTTAATGTCGTGGGTACGGGGTTAGTACTGATAGTAAAGCTGGCAGGCGATTGATGTTGGCCAACTGACGGAACCAGCGAGGATTATTTTTGTCGTTTATGGCTTGATTGTACCAACAGACAGATTTTATCTCAATAAAATGGGTTTTGTTTTTGCTCTTGAAATTCCTATAGAAAACGCTGCACGTACTATGGATTATATGACTTGTGTTATAGGATTAATTGATTAAACAATTACTGGTCAGTGGATAGAACTCGCAGCAAAAGAAACTTATTTGACAGAAAGATTTCTGCATAAAATTTGCTGCGAAGTCCTAATATTTCGACACTTTTTAAATTCTTTTGATGTACTCAAATTAAAAGATTATTTACTCAATTGATAATAAATAAATACAAAAATTTTCAAAGTAAAATTTTTGCAACTAGAGAATCAACTCACCTGTAAAAATCATTAAGAAAGCATTTCAGCATCCCCTCTAAATCCTATCTTAAATTCGTATGTGTGGAAAATGTGGAAATGCATTCTCGTGGTTATACAACGTAGTGAATCTAAATGCATGAATCCCCAAAACAAACATTAGTTCTCCATTTGCTTTATGGACTTGTTAAAATTCCGGGTGAAGATTTACGGAGACCCTTAGGTTTACCTTTCAGGTAAGTCACGTGGAAAAAGTCACTATTCCGCCAAAACCTTGTTTGCCGATCGCAGGCCGGGAGATGCTGGGGGATTGTGTGTCCGCGGTATTTACACTGATCTCGAGTAAAATACACTATATCGTGTGTCATCGCAAAACGGCAAACCCTTTAAGCCTTATGTTTACAAAACTGTTAAAAAAGAATGCACGAGAAGAAAAATTCTGAAGTGTCGGTGAAACTGTGCCTCTTTTAGAGCTCTCCATACAAACAAATTGTAAGGAACTCTACTGTCCGTGTTTTTAAAAAATCGCTGAACATCGCATAATCAATAAAATAAAGTTTTTTTTTTATTTTGGATTGCTAATGATGTAGGGTTTGTAATGTAGACATGACACACTTCGCCACATTATATAATTTACAAACACTTCTACGACTTAGAAGATGTGTTGGTCTATTTAATCTTTTGCATTATCGCAAGATGCTGCAATTTAAAAAATATTATTTTCATCATTACACACTATGTTTCCAGAAAGGGTATTAGGGGAATATACCCTTTCTTAGCCAGATATATTTTGGGGGTCCATTTTGATATAAGTTCTGGTGTATTCTGAAAGGTTTTCTAGAATTACTCGCATTTCTTCATCAAGAAAATAATGTATATTCGTTTGTTCAAAAACATAATATCGAGTTTTTTTGTAAGGGGCAACCTTTTTAAACCATTCCCCTTTCTGACGGTCTTGTACGTAATATCAAAGTCTCTGTTTGTAATTAGATAAATCATCTCTACACTATTTCATGAATACTCAATTTCGTTTTTGTGAAATATCTCAAGATTCATATCTAATACATTAGGAATTATACCATTTATTAAGTTTTGGCACCTTCTGATAAGATGATGGATATACTATAAACTACTTAGTATAAGGGAAATACATGGCGCCGGACTGTACACTCTTGATCAAATGATATAGTTTGATATCATGCTCAGTTGTAGTTTTATTTAATCTTGGTTTTCTTTTTCATCGTACCAGGACTTCGTCCATTCAACGTCTCATCGGTATTCCGTACACGCAGGCACGTAGCATCATTTTTGAAGGAGGGGGAGGGGTAAACCACAAGAAATATATACAACTTATACTCGACAAATTTTTGACGAGTAAAAATGATATACAAAAATTTCATAAATTGCCCAAATCTTCAAATTCTTATCTCCTCGGGGGTCTAATTAGGTTTTTCTTGTTTGTTTGTTTGTTCCTTAAGTCATATGACTTATCAGATAACATAATTACAAAATACAGGATGTAAAGCACAGAATTAATGTACTAGTACATAAATGAAATATTTACATATACTTCTTTTAAGTTAATACTGCTTGTTGTATACAATATTTCCAACCAAACATAGAAAAAATACTCAGTTTACAGATGTAAATCTCGAAGTGCTTCTGCTTTTTGGAAGAATTTCCCTATATTACAAAGTTCACTCACATTTTCAGTTGATAATAATTGTAATAGATTATACATGCTAGGTTTATACCAATAATACTTTTTAATATACAATTTCCTGTACTCATGATAAAGTGGACATTTTAAAATAAAATGATACTCATCTTCAACCTCCATCTGACAACAAAAACAAAATCTATTCTCCCTAGGAATATGAGTAAATCTTCCCTTCTCAATCATTAATAAATGTGCGCTTAATCTATATTTTGTAATCAATTGAATATACTTGGATGGAATTGGTTTCATTAAATAGGATTGCATGCAGTTTATTTGTTAAATATCTATACACAAAACACTTTGACATGTGTTTGAAGGCGAAGAAAAAAAAAGCATCACATTCTTGTTGAAAACAGTCAGTTAATCTTTGTTTGAAAATTTTTAAAAATATATTTCTACATATAAATTTGAATGTGGAGGATAACCCTTTTAATAAACATATTCGACAGTAAATTTTACCATGCTATAATTTTCTATTTTCATCAAACAAAGGGTGTTTGAAAAGGCATACTTTTACAAAACGAACAAAATAACCACAATAATGTAAGATAATTAGATAATTTTATTTTCCAATTTTGGGCCCATAAGGCATAAAGATTTTGTTTTATTTTTTTACAATGACAAGATAGAAAGTTCTGAAAGAAAGGTTAGTAAACATACACAAACATAAACACACACACATGTGTATATCTGATACAATATATACAAGTAACTGTACCTGTAGATGCAGCAGTTGGGGTTATCAAATCGCTAATTAACATGCAATCAAAATCAATATTATCAATATACATATATACCAGTATACAAATAAATATGTGTCTGTAATATCATTTACGATGATAACGTCATCATAATGTATAACCGAAAAAAGGTACATGCCAATGTTTAACAAAGTACATGTTCTTATATAAACATACCACGGAAACAAATTTATATAGTCATTTGTCTTGATTTCTAAAACCTTTCAGAGTTTTTCCTTCGGTTTTTTTCAAAACATTTTTTAGTTTTTATGCAAATAACTCATTCTTTGAAGATTCGAGATAACTGGTGTCAAAGTATTTTTCAATGTTGGATATTTATGTAAGAAAACAGCAAAGAACTTTGAAAGGCATATATACATTTAGAAATTTACTATAACATGCAAATGAATGTACAAAGTTCCTAATTTAATTTACATTAAACCTTCACTAATCAAAACTGATCCAAAAACATCCCACTTGAGAATAAATGTTTGATTTTTTTAAATTATAATTTGTAAATCCAGCCAAAAAGCCTAGCGATTAAGGTTTCATTTGACTTCACTAGTCAGCAAATCCTCTGCTCGGGTGCGTGGTGGTGCATTCTTAAATGCTGGAAAGAAAAAAAAACCTTATTACAATGTACATCTCAATCAATCGCTTGTCATGAATTCTGAGTACATTTTAATTTAGAGGCCTTTCAACACCATGCCAGCCGACCACACTTGACGTATACACTTTTCAGATAGTTGTTGAATCGTTTGCTCTGTTTTTATATACTTCTTCGCAGAATATTTTTCCCTATCCCATTTTTAAAAAACACGAAAAATCCATTTAGATGTCTTTGATTACGCTAACTCTACTGTTATGAAATTAAACGAAGAAAGAATGGATATCACTCGACAAAGAAATAAAAATATGTATACAGTAGGTTCATAATTTTTTACTATTCAGTACAAAAATGCATATAAACTTTATAAAATTACTTAAAATAAATAAAATAAAATCCACGAAATGAGACTATAGACTTGAATTAAATGTATATATATAGAAAAGGGGAGGGATACCTCAGCGGTAGCACTTCACAATGAACGGCGACAAATTGACGAAATCTTGTTTCTCTGCACTCACATAAACCTTGTTTAACTTGAATGTTTAGATTTGGTACACAAATATTTGCTTTCTTGAAGTGGGTGTCAATAAGAGAAGTCCATACTCAGGAACCGACAGGGCATGTTTAGGGCCACGATGCTGGTGTGTTAGGGTGTGTGTGTGTGTGTGTGTGTGTGTGTGTGTGTGTGTGTGGTGGTGGTGGTGGTGGTGGGGGGGGGTCTGTTGAACTGGTAATGGGGATGTATTTAGAAAACATTTACAATCTAATTGATACATCCATCGTGAACATTGAAAACAATTTTTATCGTATATAAAGAACATATATCAATATATTTTTGTTATTTTCTAATCGTATATATAAAGAACAAATATATATGATTTGATTTTTGCTTTTTGCATACTAGTATTGAATATTTAATGCATGTTGACCCTATACGTTTAAAAAAAAATTGATCCACATAGCGTAATAAGAAAGATAACCCTTGTATTGCTTTTGAATTTTGTTGTCGTTAATATCAAAGTCAAGCGACTGTGCATTTATTTGCATTTGGGAAAATAGCGACATTTTGTTTAAATTTGGAATAATATCATATTTCATTTTATCGTGTAAATAAATTTAATTATATGTTTTTATTTTCATGAATGCAAGGCATTTTATTTACTTATTTAACATTTAGTCAATCAGTTTTTGGAACATTACTTTTAATTTGTTTTTTAACACCATTCCTGGTATCATGTTACGGAATTCAGACATTTTTAACCATATTTGTTTGTTTTGATTCTCTTTTGGGAATTTCCTTTTATAATATTGGGAAAAACTTACCATTTGGAATGGGGTCTATTTCAGGCCCCCTATGACCCCTAAAAACCCTGCGTTTATTTTAAAAAAAACTTTAACCTTGCCCATAACTTTTGTTTGGTTTGAGACTTCGAGCTATGCCTTTCTTTTTTTCAACATTAATGTGAATTTACTGTGAAAAGACTTTTCTGGGAGTATCAACATTTGACATATTGACCTTGAAGTTTTTTTTAACAGTATGTACAAGGAAGTTCATATTTCACAGGTGTATCCCTTGTGACAACACCAAATACATGTACCCTGCAGGCACGTAGCAACAGGGGGCCAGGGGGGCCTGCCACCCCCCACTTTTTTTCCCCAACATAACTTAAACTATAGGAAATGTTTATTGAAAGGCTGGTTGCCCCCCTAACTTTTAGTGATATAAGAAAAATGTAGTAGGTCAAAAAATTGGTACTGAAAGAAATTGGCAGAAAAAAGTTGGCTTCTAACCCCCCACCCCCACGAAATAGGATTTTCGACTTTGGACAATTTTTTGTTTGCTTGTCAACTTTTTCAGGTAAGTTAAAAAAAAATTCTCTGACTGCCCCCCCCCTTTCAAAAACGATGCTACGTGGCTGCCCTGGGAGGGATGATGCTAGGAAGCCCATTAAAGAAAGAAGGCTAAATATGACTTATTGCTTTCAGAATGTAGAGAGGTAGGATGGCAGACCTGGAACTATCCATTAGAGGTCGGATGTAGAGGATTCCCGGTACAATCAGTTTGGAGGATGTTCTCTTGTCTAGGGGAGACAAGGAGAAGTAAGGGAACAGCAGTCCAAAAGATGGCTCAAGCAGCAGAACGATCATCATGCTGGAATTGGATGAAGAGATAGACTAGTAGCTGGATACCCACCACCAACGCACCGTGACGCAGTGGTTAGAGCGTCTGCTCTAGACTCGCATTTAAGTAAGGAGTTTGTCCTTATGTCGCGGGTTCGAATCCCACTGTGGGACATGGAGATCAGTCCTTCGAATGAGACCGTATAAAACGAGGCCCCGTGTCGCAGTAGGTGCTGGCACAAAAAAGATCCCTCCCTGCTTTATGGCTCTAAGTGTAGAGTATAGGACAAAATTTGCAGCTCTCCACCGGAAAGTGGTGGCGTCTCTATATGAGTAAAAAATTCTTGAGAGGGACGTTAAACAACATACAATCAATCAATCCGAAAATTTGACTTATTGACCTTTACTCTCAGTTTGACATTCTTTTGAAAACTTGAACAGCTTCCCTGAAACTGAAAAAATTTTGAAAATATTTTGTGATTATTAAATTACTTTCATCATTGCAATCATTGATAATGCTTTACTGCATGATTGGTTAAATTTAACTATCATCATACATGTTTATGTGCCAAATTGATTTTTTAGCTGTAGGTGTCATATATTTTTAAAGTATATTTAGTGCTAAAAACTTCAAGACTCTTAAAGTGGAACTCATGAACATCAATGGAAATTAGAGTTTTAAATTTGCACAGAATGGTTCATAAACAGCGGTTAGACTCTTGTGCGGATCTAGCTCCCTACCCAAACCCCACCTACCGCCAGTGGTTTTAAGAGTAGCAATTAAAGACATAAAGTAACTAAAAGTTAATATGATTAAAATTAGAGCTTTGATAAAAGCGATCTAGTTGGAGAGGATCAAAGATCTTATTTTATTTAGATTGCGAAAAAGAGTCGTTTTTATCGATTAGCTGACCCCCCCCCCCTCCGCTCCCCTTTCAATTTACCCCACCCAACCGAACGAAGAGGAATTTTGTTTGAAGTACTTGTTTACGTTTATTTATCGTTATTTTTAATGTCACAGATTTTCTGAGATTGGCTTTTTTGTAAATTTCTCGATCCGCGCTTGCAGACTTGCGGCGATCTTGATGGTACATGTACCATAGGAAGGACAACTCTAGCAATCTTATAACGATGCGAGTTTTTTTTTTAAAAAAAAATGTATACCAGCTTTTTGATATATTGGAAAGTAAAAAATGCATTAAATTACATAAACTTAAAATTATTGATGCAATGAAAAATAGTAAATAAAAATATACACAAAAAATGACTATGAAGGAATTTCTTTCTTTTTTTATTTTGGACAATAGGTCTATTCTTGGAAATATCTATAAGTTTATTATATATCAGTATAATTTGCACTTGTTCAAAATTCACTTCTTTTTTTCAAAGGGAGGGGTGGAAATTAAAAAGAAACAATTTTCATTTTTAACAAAAAAGGAATAACGTTAGGCCTATATAAACTTCAAAATGATACTATACGAGTATATGCCAAATCATGTTAGCCTTACATTGGAATCTATTTAGTTTAATGGAATCTATTTAGTTTATTTACACCTGGGTGCGTCACTTCAGTTGACTTGTGATGATTGCATTCTATTGTTTACTAAAATCCTTTTCTTTCATTTTTTTAAACGGGGCTCAATGTTTACACACCGTTTGGCTAGCTAAATTACCTGTGTATAGGTACCGCTTGTGGATTAAAATCCAAAACGAGGCTCAATCGAGATAAACTTAGAAACTGCAGTTGATTTCGAGTCGGACCGTAGACAACACAACCACGTTACTGAATCGACAGAAGAGAAAAGAGTAAAAATGTAGAGTGTGATAGGAAACTAAAATTGTGGCGGTATCTTATTGGAAAGACTCAGAGATCCTGTGTGTGAGAGTGCTGTTTTAAGGTTTTACAGGTGTGTTATTGGAGTTTACGTTTGGACAGGTAGTCGGCTCAGCGTGTTGCCGTATATTTACTGTGTAATGGTAAGGTATGCAATTAGTCCTTTTGTCTCCCGCGGAGAAAATGGTTCCTGGATTTGAAAGGGTATCTATTTTAACATTTAGGGTCTTATGAACTTTCGACAATTTTGTTGAGCTGTTTTTGAAATTGCGATAATTTACAAGCATGTCGCGCTGAATAAAGGGAATGAGTCCAGGCCATCGCTCACTATGGCTTCGCAATGTATGAAGGACTGAAAAGAAGGTATTTTAACATTTTTAGAAGAAAGGAAGGCATTTGATCATGCTCATACATTAAAATGAAACCTTGGAATAACAACCTTTTGTTGCTGCTACTGAGCTTAGTAGCAGCAGTACGAAGTCAAGTGGAAGTGACACTCAAGTTTGATGTCATAGAAGAACAGGCTCCACTAACTTATGTAGGACAGATCAATGTGACCGCTTACCCCCCACCTTACACTTTGTTGCAATCTTCAGATGACATCAGTCTAGATATCCAGTCTGGACTTATCCGCACTGCCCGCAAGTTAGACAGGGAGACCAAGTCAAGCTATGAAATTGTGATACTTTCTATGCACTCTAATGGAATGACAACCATTCAGATTAAGATAAATGTCATTGACACAAATGACAATGTGCCATATTTTCCGAGTGGCAGCAAATCCCTGTCCCTCTCAGAAATGTCACCAAATGGAAGCAAAGTCCACATCGGTAGTGTGAAAGATCGGGATATTGGGATCAACTCAGTCCAAAATACTGCGACCATCATCAGTGGAAATCAAGACAATATGTTCAAACTGGAATCCAGATTGCCATCTGCAACGCTGTATTTGGACTTGGTGTTAAATGGAAAGTTAGATTATGACAGTGGTGTAAAAGAGTATAGTTTGATCATTCAAGTGAGTGATGGGGGAGTTCCTAGACACACAGCGAATGTTTTGGTAAATGTGAGTGTTATAGATGCCAATGATAATGCTCCGGAATTCACACACACAAAATACTCTACAGTTGTACCCGAAAGTATTCAGATTGGGACTAGTATTGTTAAGGTTAGTGCTACAGACATCGATTCTGGTGAAAACGGGAAAATTACTTATTTACTGGATCGCCAGCGAGATCCAGAGGAACATTTCATCATTGAACAAAATACGGGTATCATTAGAATCAACAAACAAGTGGACTACGAACGACAAAAACATTACGAGTTATCTGTGATTGCAAGAGACAACGGTTCCCAAACATTAGAATCAAATGCAGTTGTAGAAGTTAATATCACAAACGTAAATGAGCAACCAGCAAACATTAACCTTGTTTACCTAATAAAAGACAACAAAACATTTGAAAACGCAACAGTGGGGGACTACATCGCTCGCATCTCTGTCAGTGACCCAGACTCCCCAAATAATTACTATGCCAATGTTAATGTTACGCTGCAGGGAGACATGGGATATTTCGGCCTTGTGACAGATGACAGGGTGGTGTATCGCATCAAGATCTTAAAACCCCTGGATAGAGAAAGCTACGCTAATTACAACCTGACAATTACAGCCGAAGACTCAGGCCCAAGTGGACCACCCTTGTATGCAAGTAAATCTTTCACACTGATTGTAGAAGATGTGAATGACAATGCTCCAAAGTTTACAAAAACAATTTACTCAGCATCAGTTCCTGAACAGGCACCTGCTGGTTCAACTGTTGTCAAGGTTACAGCCAGTGACCCTGACCTGGGAGAAAATGCTCGTATCACTTATAGCATAATATCCAATCCTTCATCCGATGCAGATTGGTTTCAAATTGATAGTTCTACTGGGTTGATCACCACTAAGAGTAGTTCAAACATTGACTGTGAGCACAATTCAAACCCCTGGATTACTGTGATTGCAACGGATCATGGAAGTCCACCGCAGTCATCCACCGCCACTGTCAGCATCGCCATTGACGACGTCAACGACCTTGAACCTGTCTTTGAGAGGTCGTACTATGAAGGCAGAGTTGCTGAAAATGTAGCTGTGGGTTCCTGCATCTTGACGGTAAGTTTTTCAGGTGACCAACGATTTATGAAGTGTTATGAAGTAGTTTATATTTGATATATGATATAGAACCAAACATTATTCATAATGTTCCCCTTAATTTTCATTGCAAACTAGTGTGTGCCCTGAGGAAATGTAAAGATTTAACAAATGATTGAAAAAAAAGCAGGCAGCTGGGTTTTGAAGTAAGATGGATTATTTCAGAAAGCATGATGAATGGTGTGGTAATGTGTTCTGCTGAATTTTCCCCTCTCAAGAATACTGGAATCCACACACAGACACCTGCATTTGTTTGATTATTCTGTGTGTGAAGAGAAAAAAAATGAATTCTCCAATGAGGAAAAATACACATTTACCCTATATTGGTATTAATTCTTTAATTAAATTAGTCGCCTGGTCTTTACATGTTGTATGGCAGGATCAGCCAAGGACAACATCGAGCTGATGGAGAGTGGTTGATTAGAATCAATTGATTTGTTTAGTCTAACCCTTACATTCTCTGATGACTTTTTGACTTCTATGGTAAATGGATTTTTAGCTTGTAAGAGAGGCTACACCCTGTTGTTTTCCTGCTAACATGAGGAGCCATGCTTTGATGTTAAGGAAAAGAGTCTCTTTGGTCACATTAGTTGTTTTCCTTACAAGGGGCTTTGATCATGGTGAATTGGTAAGAAGGTTGGACAGTGGTTCAGATCTAGCCCTAAGGGCAGTAGCTGTCATCTACTGCAGCCTTCTGAAGCACCAAGAGAGAGGCGCGTATGACAGAGGAACAATGGAAAATGTGTAGAAAAGGCAATAATTGGTCAATGTGACCATCATGAAATACTGTTAAGAAAAGGACACAATCCATAATTAACTAATAAAGCATACACATGTAAGATCATGATGATCAAATGAGAATTAGTTCCTTAAAAAGTAATGACTTTTACTTAATGTGGAAGAGTAATAAAAAGATTTATTTTTGGATAACGATATAAAAACAAGTTTTTAGGAACACAAATGTCATACTCTATAAATAGACTAAATCTTCTTTTTAGACAACATCTCTTTTACTTAAATTAGGCTCATTGAATTCAAGTGAATGTTTTAACTGGGCAGTTCAAAGAATAGCTTGTGTTTATTAACTGTTAGAAAACATGTTTCAAAGATTTTATCCACACATGCAGAAGAAAAGCATTGAGTTGTGTACAGAAGGGATTTTAATTTGTTCACATTATGTCTTTGTGGGAGGAATGTCTTCCATAGAGAGACCCGGGCCATAATCCCAGTACAAATATTCTGTTGACACTAGGAATAAAGGGGTACATCCAGTGGAGCAAACATGGAATCCGCATTACAGAGAAATGGTGTCTCACGGCGAGGGGTGAGCCGGTGACCAATATGGTCTGACTGGCCTTGGTCACCAGAAAAAACAGAAGTCGGGTAGTTTGGGCCTCACCCAAGTATTGGGCAGTCTAACATAATCAAATTTCTGACATTTAGCTCTCCAATTCACTCGGAATGGTATTACACCAAAATTATAATGTCCATTCTTCTTAATCCTTTAGTGTTTTGTGGGAGAGAAGAGAAGAGGCTTAACCAGTGTAGCCCCTTTGTTTATTTTCTTTTGTGTGGGCATTTAAGAGTTTTAATCATGTTAATACAAACTTTGGTAATTTTTATTGAAATTGCCCAACAGTTGAAGGTGTACTTTTTAGTTGAGGGGTCGCCCAGGTGCAGTCATGGACTTGGGGAGAAATCATTATGTCAGCCCCTATAATCAATTTTTTTGTCATAGGGGCCTGTAGTAAATAACACAACACAAGTTAACTAGGTAACAAATACTGATTATACAGGCGATAATGATGACTTCATGGGCTCAGCATGACACCTCCACAATAGAAACTCTCCCTAATGAGTATCATTAATTATCAAATTTCTAAGCATGTATTAAACTATTATAGTCAGTACTTAGTGACCGATTTCCTCAAATCAAAGAGTGTGATCAATAGGTAGATAAAAGATAAATTGACAGCTAATTGTGAGCTATATACATTGTGTAATAAGAACCCCTAAACACTTTCTTCCTAAAATGTGGAAAGCGTGGTTTGATAAAAAAAAAAACCTCCTTAGGAAAAAATGTACCTCAAAAGAATTTTATTTAAACCTCAAAATTGTGTTACATTTTCAGGGTAACTCATGTACCGGTAATTTTTATGGTACGTGATTCATATTTGAAACATTTGAAATGTGCAATAATTACAATAGATCACTTAATTTAGGGGGTTATGATGCGGTGCATTTTAATATTTTGAAACAAAAATCAGAATATTGTAGAGTGAAAATCTAAGGTAGCCGATTTTCTTCACTTTTAAAGGTAATTTTACTGGTAAATATAGGTATGCTACAGTCAAATCCTGTTATGTCTAAATCAAAGGGACAAAAAAAAAACTTCAGTATATTAAAGGATTTGAGATATTGAATAGAAAAAGTGTGGTGACTTTTAATTTTCTAAATCACTTTGACTTGGTCTTCAGAGTAAGTGTTTTAGATACCAATTAAGTTCAGCTTTAATTACATATTCATCACCTGTGTAGTAAATTAAATTGTTGTTTATTTGTATTTTTAATTGCAAAACACTGTGATTGTGAATTAGTGCAGAGGAGCCTGCACGTATATGTATTTGTCATGGGTTTTTGTTATAATGCTTGACAGGGTTCTTTGTTTATGTGCTTATTCACCATCGTAAAATTAATGGCATACACATGTGCATGAGAGGTTTGTCCAGGTAGAGTCAGATGAAAGATGAGGCCATGACGGATGACAAACGACGTAAATTACCAGGTGCCCAGCTCCCAGCATTCCCTCCTGTTGTTTCCATTATTCAGATCACGGCCAGTTCTTCTCCTAGTCCATTTGACCATGTTTGTCCATGCCTTTGTCAATATCAGATATTCTTCAAATCGCCTGAAAAATCAATTTTACGGGAACACAGACAACAAACCTTTCTGACTGATTTAATACAAACATAAATTTTCTGAAACTGCTATAAATTTTCTGTCTCTCTTAAAATTCTTTTCTTCACCTTTTCTGCAGCCATGGCAATGGCCAATAGGGTCTATACATTTATTTTGTTTAAAAAAATATTTCAAAGGCAAAGGCATTTCATTGAATAAAGTTCAGAATGAGAACCCTTTCCTTAATAGGGGCAGTTTGGTAATTAACCTTAGCCTGGTCTAGACTGCCTGTGATTTTATTGCCTGCATTATTTGTGCAACAAAAGATCCATTTGATTGAGGCACTGAGGTCCTGTTGAGAAAGTATGTGATCCCAGTATATATTTATGTTGCATTGATTAAGGCAGAAATTTGGGTTAAAAGGAAAAGTGTTTTATATCAATGCAGTTTTCCTTGAAAATTGAATTGTGAAGTTGTGTGGGCACTCAATCATAAGCATATTTTGTCAAGAAAATTGAAGAAAGCATAAATTTTTAAAATATTTATATCCACTAGTTTACACAGTACATTTCTAAAACTGAATGGGTGGGGGATGCCACAGACAGAATCTTGAATAGCTTTAAGTTTTTATAGGATTTTACATTTATAAATATTAAAATATGCAGTTATGTTGAAATTTCAGTGGCGTCTTGGTAGAGTTGCATAGATCCAAGGAGCTAAAGGCCGCAGTGATGGGTTAATCCCCTCAATCCTATTAGAGGCATTATTCTAAAAGAGGCTGCTCATACAAATTGCTCTTTTGGGTTACACATGGGGAAGCATGTCACAGAATAATCACTTTGTGACCAGCCTCCATAAAATTCACACTGAGTTGGTTAGTGGTGTGTTCATAACTCCCTAAATCCCTTTTTGTCACATAGATAATGTTAGAAGAACCTGAGGAGCTACAAGGTGTAGGGTTTATAAGATGGTCAGCAAGATAGCTGCAGTAGGTGTCCAGTTAGGGTCAACAATTGGCCGATGATCTTGTCTGGAAACACCACTCAAATTTTGTTAAAGTTGTCAAAAAATTAAAGTGTTATTGAATTTTTAAAATGAATTATAGCAATACATCCAATACTGATTTTAAAAAAACGACTGAGGAATTCATAAAATCAATTTTGTCTGTATTTATCATTATTATTTTTTTTTTATGATTATGTGAAAGTAATTAAATACCTGGTAAGTGTGCCTGTAGTCCTCACATGAATTGATACAGTGTTAACGTGAATGTTTTAAATATTCTTTGATGACATACCCTATATCAAGGTCTGAGAAAATTCAGATTCTTTTAAGGCTAATTATGCTGTGGTTGGCTGCAGTTTTACAGATTCCAACTGAATAATTCATTTTGTATGCATATTGTATTATAAGAGACATACAGCTCAGTAGTTAGGAGATATTTGGACGTATTTTAGACGGAATGACCCTTTAGCAGAGATTTGGATGCCAGGCAGGTTCTAAATGGATTCTCTTTAAGGTCGCTGATTGAAATTCAATCTGCCCTGTGTATCATTGACAAAGTCTCAATGATGGCCAGATTAGATATTAGATATAGCTTATAAGCTCAAGCTGTAATAAGCAGTAGCACAAAAGCTCTCCATATTCTGCCCAAAAATACAGCTCTTGTGTAGTAAGATATGTGACACTCTCATTTGTAAGGCCTGATAAAAATGTCTTGATTTGCCTCTAGTTCATATTGTTCACACACCGGTTGGAATATCTTATACCTTGTTATTCAGATGCTTGAAAGAGATCAGTAAGATATTTAGCCATCTCCAACTTCACTCGATTATGTTTGTTAAATGATGCAGACATATTTCAATTTTTGACAATGCATGTATAGGTTTCAACAATTTTACATGTGCAAATATTAGAATGTCAGTTGAATTTTGTGTGGCTGGTGCGTGTGATCTGAGAACTGCTTTGACAACGTATATATGTAAATGTAAAGGTTCCATTACAGTATAATATCGACAATATCCTGAAAAGGAAAATGCAAGATTCCAACATTGCAAAGAAAGATCAAGTCAAGGACATGCTTTTTTATGACTGAAGACAATATGCTTTCTCTACTTTCAGCAGTCATTTCCTTTTCTTTCTGTTGCAGTTGTTAATCCATAAATATAGTATCCACCAATTGTTTGACTTTGACTCAGCAGAATTCATTGAAAGGATATGCAGAGAGTATAGTAGAATGTTGAATTTGAAGCTGATATATGATGTTTATGGAGGAGATGACTATCAATAGTCTAGGACCTGCCTACTGTTTTATTTCTGACATCACGGTGTCCTGTTAGGGACATGTAGTGTATGTTTTATGGCCGTATTTTTGATGTGTCACTGCAAGGTAGGCAAGTGACCCATGGCATGAGAATCCAGAAAATGAGAGCTACTGTGATGTACTCCATAAAAAAATATATGCAATGTATTAAATTCTCTTGTAATTGACTGTTTTTGGTAGATGTTTTAAGCATTAAGAAATAGGTTTATTTTTTTTGGACAAAAGGTTTTAGATAATTTTTCAGTGACAAATGAGAGGTTTATATCTGGCAGATGTGTTTTATCATCTGTGTTAGTAACTGTGATAATACAAAGGTTTTGTAAGGACTCATAAGTTAAAATAAAGAGGGGATCAAGAGATTTGTATGTACAAACTTGCTATATTTCATTAATAATTTAATATCTTAGAAAAGGTTTTTGCATGGAGATGATGGAACTTGACTATTTTTAAAGCAATCTGAATTTGTTGTTTTGATCTGATCATTTTGAAATCAAGAAACAGATATTTTTTGTGTAAACTCTGTAATAAACACACATTTATCTGAACTACAGGCATTTGCACAGACAGAAATTAAGAATCAGAGAGTGGGATACGCAGATATTTATTACTTTAGTGCTGTAAAATTTTACAAAAAAAATTCATACAGAAAATCATTTCAACATCGATAACTGGTTTATAAACTTTAGGTGTCACGTACTGTTTTATTATCTCTTTCTACACATATTTGCCATTTTAATATCTTGTAAAGCTGTTTGATTTCTGATTACACAAGTGAGACAAATTCATGAGGATTGGTGTAACAAAATTCAGAGTTATGACAGGTATCATAGAACTAGATTAGTACTATTAGAGTACCCACTTAAAGTGAGATGTCAACACCTGTTAACTAGTACATAGTGGACCATGTTACAGCATTCTTACTCCTCAGACAGTTAAAACCCATGACAGACTGGTCTTTAATAGACTTGGATAATTTACATGGTCAGATAAGGTGGGCACCTTACAGAATAAAGGGGGGCACCTGTCGGGGCGTGCACGGGTTCACACCTTTCTCCTGTTGGTGCACTGTCCAAATGTGTACAAATGTCACAAGTGATTGCCAATTCTTTCATGCCTTTGTGAGGCCTCTGGTGTTTTATGGCTTTAATATTTGTCTTGGGTAGATAAAAATCTCTCTGCCGTATTTCACTGTGAGTGATCAATGGAATAAAGAACTTTTGGGAATGATATTTAGGAAGATAATTACAGGGTGTCCCTCTCGATCCAACCTCACATCTCCCAAAAAATTCCTCCCAATCACTAAACCTGATCAAATGTAAACCAGGAAAGATTTAGGGGACATAAAATTACAGGGCCACAGTTTATGAAATTAACCTAATATCAGAATTTGTCAGTACTAAGTGGTTGTGGGTTCCTTGTTCATTTGAGACTGAACTTCATTAAAATGTCTTTTCTTTTTTGTGTGTATTAAATTACTAAAAATTTGTTGACATGGAACCTTTTAAACAGTTGTGTTTTTTGGTGATAAAAAAATTAATTATGAAAAATCCTATACAATTATTTAACCTAGAATTTAAACAGTATCCAGATATCCTCTCCAAATTTAAAATGGCTTTGTGAGTATCTATAGTGTTGCTGTAACCTAGTCTGAAGAGAGTGTATTTGAAGCTTTATAACTTTAAATATACAGTCAAAATTGTGACTACCAGAAACTTTTAATGAACCCCTGTGCTTCACACATTAACATGAATATGTGAATCTATTAGAACCCTGATTTAGCACTAAGTGCTGATAGCCTACCCTCAATTATATGTATACAGCGGCAACCTTCAATCATTTTAATATGCTTTTATACTTACAAAAACTTTTTTCATCCAAACTGCAGTTCACTGAAGATTAGGCAATTAGATTAAAAACGTTTGGCTTCACAGCCAATATGATTCATTTAAATCCAGTCAATTTTACCCTAGGGAATTTTTATTTCAAATGTTCTAGGCAGTAATTTCAAAAGATTGACTTTAAAACTTTTATCCCACAAAAATTGAAAATTTAGCAATATTAAGGATGATCATAGGATTAAAATATTTCTCCATTTAAAACTTGTGAGCACCCACTGCGTGCGAAAACAAGATTCCGATTAAGGAGGGATATTAAAGGAAAATCTTCTCTAAACAAAGACTTCAATCTTTAAATTCGTAGGAATGTTCAGAATGAGGAGATTTTGGTCAATCTGAATTTCCTTTGCTAGGAATATGGTAGAAATGGGGGCAATAAAACAGCTAAGGTCTTTCATCTCCCATTGTTTAACAGGCAATACCTGTCCATTTTGTTCCTCTCAGAAGTTGCAATCTAATCCCAAAATTGGACTATATGGGTTTAGTAGTCTCCTGGGTGTGAATCTGCCATTTGTTGGTTTGTTGCGTGTTGTGGATTAGTTTTATTTCTGTATACTGGCTCTGTTATAGGAGCCAGACCTAGAGCTTTTATGGAATTTTAATCATAGGTACATAAGCCATGTACCTCAACAAACCTATCCGATTTACAGTTGTGATAATGCAAGAAGTGGTCCCCAAATCCGGGCTTTGTTACTGAGATGCTAAAAGCTTCAGTGGTTTGCCGTCCCCTTAGTGGGTAACTTTTCCTGACAGAAAGTATCTGTTTACTTGTTAGGCCGTCATTTAGATTTAATCAAGTCACAGTTGACATTATAAAGAATGATCTTGCATATCAACTTCTTTAAAAAGCTGGTTATGCTTTACATTTCAAAAAACGGTATGGTAACCCAACAACAGGCCACAACCACTTCCCTTGTTGTCAATAGAGATGTGATAATTTGTGAATTTTTAATAAATTCTGGTTTTGTACTGGATATGCCCACCCTCTGAGGTATAAGAAATATACAGTGAAAGTTCCATAGATATTTTAGAATATGAAATTCAGATTACTACATTAATGATTTGTCATTTTCTTTTAACATTAGAGTTTGTGTCAGACAGACATGGCAGCATTCCGTCATCCATTCTGCCCGCCTTGTTTGCCTGCAGACACCCAGAATGGCTTGGTCGTCACCGTGCTATCTATGTTTGGTCATGTTCACGATTGTCCTTTTCCTCCCAAAGCTTTTAAACTTTGCTTGTTGCTTCATTTAGGGTTTAAGACAAATAAGTTTGGGTGGTTAATCGTTTTAGCTTTCTCCGGTAATCACTAAAATAGTTTTTAAGTCTAGATGTAATGCTATCAAAATACATCACCGGATAGAGACGACTGCTTGGAATTTGGAATCTTGGGGAGAAAAGAATTGAAAATATTTTATTTGTCAAGTGTAGAAAGTAAAAATGTTAGTTTTCTAGGCATAAAATATTGGTTCTGTGGTAAACAGACAGATAAATTCAGGAGATGTATGATTTTTTGGTCTACTTTATTGATAGGGTGGTGCAATGTAAAATAATGATTCCAGCAGTCAGTAATGATTTTCAGAACATTAACTGTGGAGGTTGTGTCAGGGTATATTTCATGTTCCATAGATCTCTCGCCCTGACAGCTGGGGGTAGAGAAGGATTAAAGACAATGCTAAATGGACCATGCTTTTTTCTTTTAAATGATATCTGGAGATTTGATTTGTTTTGTAAATACTATTAAGATTTTTTCTATGTCTGTGTTAGTTATATAGATGGTTTTTTGTAAGGAACTGAATAGACTACCAAGTCATAAATCAGATGTCATGGCCAGGGTCTTGGCATAAGTAAAATCTTGAAGGATTTTTTCCCCCTAATTTATTCACATGCATTTTGTTACATAAAAAAATTATTTATCTTATTTGAAGTTTTCTCTGACACAGAATAAATGAAATTGACTCAGACTATTTGTAAATTTTGAATATACATGTTAATACATTTATGCAGAAATAAAAGCTCTGCCGGGGTAATTTTGCTGAAAAAAAATAGCC
This sequence comes from Saccostrea cuccullata, assembly GCF_032062105.1. Taxonomy (NCBI): domain Eukaryota; kingdom Metazoa; phylum Mollusca; class Bivalvia; order Ostreida; family Ostreidae; genus Saccostrea; species Saccostrea cuccullata. Next base: position 95,576 of record NW_026921375.1, read on the forward strand.
CTTGAGCATGTTCTTTATCCTGAAAAGTTTCATTTACAAGGGAGAGGGGAATAAAATTTTCTGTGAAGGCATTGAAATTAGGATTAAGGGACAAAGATTTTGTTGGCAATGTATCCGTTTTGCACATTTTATCACACTCTTATGTTGACAATTCAGATATATGAATTTCAGAAGTGTGTGAATGTGTCGTTGTTCTATCATAAATCACACTGATATTTCGGGGACTACACCAGACACAAAAACCTCCATACAGGCAAAATGATATCTCATATAGCTGGGGTAGCCAGGGTTTAAAAGGAAAATAAAACATATTTAAGAATGAGGAATTTTGAGTAGAGTAAATGGAAGTCATAAAAAAAGCCTTCCTTTGTTGCTTGCAGCGGATCTCCATTGCTTGTCACATTAAAACACTCTCTATTATCAGCAATTTATTGATAAAAATCATCTTCAAAAACATTTTAGTGAAAGGTTTAATTTGACCTATATTTTAGTTTAGTTGAAAAGAGGACTTTTCCCTGTGTAGAACACACTCTGAAAGATTTGATCTGAAACTTTGTTGTATATTGTGTCTGCTGAGGGCCAAGTTTGAAAATAATTTTTGAAAATAAATTTTTAATGCATTGCCTGTGGCTATGATGTTATGCTTTTGACAAACAACATTTCCTCTGAAATATTCATTACCTTGTCCATGTATGCAAATTTACACCAAAGACAATGCTCAGGGCATGGAGATGACCATAAAGTTGTTTAAAGCCTCTGACTTGAGGTTTTGTTTTATTTCTGTTGTAAAATGATGTTTCTTTGTATCCCTACAGTTTATTATCTTGTGAACAGTGGTTCAAAGCTCACCTAAACTGAGAATACTGATGTAAATGATAAGTCAGACATCACGTAAAATATACTTCCTAAAGCCCGGAGTAAAGGGAACCACGTATCACTGTGAAAAATGTTGATTCTTATTGTAAATGTATTAGGTGTGATTTAATTAATGTGACCTTAGGTAACAAATATTGCACAGCAATCAGTTTTAGCTAATTTCATATTCAATGGCTTGCAGAATATGATATATTCCCATGTTAATTATTGTACAGGACTCATTAAATATTTATGAAATTTATAGTTCTAATTAATCTTTTAGTTTTTACCGTTATAAAAATACGGCACGCAGACATGCAATCTGTGAATACTTTGAAGATGATAGGACAGTTTGTTTTTCATGGACATTTTTTCTTTGTTTCCGCAAACCCTGGGAAACTGCACTTCAGATTTTGGGGAGGTATGCCTGGTATTTTCCTCATGTTTTCGTGAGAACCCCTGTTTATTCCTGTGTTACAAATGAAGAGAGCGACGGTCAATATTTGTCATCTGATGTCATCAGATTACCTAAGCTTTAATTACCCAGTCAATATTTGTCCTTAACACACCATTACAGGGTTTCACTCAGGACATTGTCCGGGCTTCCTGCCTCTTTCTTATAGTTATCCTCAAACCAAACATGTGCCCGAAGACAAACTTTGACCATGTCAGATGTCAGCCGGTATAATTACGCAATAGTGATTCTAAAATATTGTTTTGGATTGAGGTTTTCTGGCCTGATCAGAATTTCACAAGTAATTGATACTCAAACATAGACAAAGACTTTTATACAAAATAAGTTCAAATAAACAAATGTCTGGAAATTTGTTTCCTTACAAGACTCTTAACACCCTAAAGGGAATTAACTGGAGACATTGAGTTGTGTCCCCTTAAAGAGCAAATCATATCAAGAATGTTTAAAAGTCTTCCAGTATTTGATGAATAATTAAATTCTTAAAAGAGATTTTTTAAACACAAGCTCATTGAGTCACATGGGTTGTTTGTTAAAGAAATGGTGTCCTTCAGCAGAATAAAAGTTAAGATCCCAGCGGCGTAAGTGGGAGCTATTGAGAGAGCTATGCAAATTATCTTTGGTAATGCAGTCCTCGTGTTTAAGAAATATCTGTCTTTTTTTCTAAAGACAGCTTTCGTGAAGTGCCCATTTATTTACCTAGTATGTCTTTGAATCAGAAAAGCTTGGAATTACCTGGCAGTGCAAGTAGATATGGTTAAAATAAACAATTCTGAAATACGTGCTACTCAATCACAACCCTCACAGACATATTAAATATTGCCGAATGTCTTGTCTCTCTAATGGTAAATTCTCTAGGCATGAAATTGATATGATCATTTTTTATTTCATGTGAATGTTCAAAAAAAAATTTTATTCAAGTTTTGGTATATTTCAAAATGATAACGGAATACAAATATTGACATTATTACGGCTATATCTGAAAAGTACAGAGAGCTTTGATAAAGAGTGTTGAAAATATAGAATTGCAGGAGCTAGTGCAAATAGGTGTCAGTTGGCAGGGAGGTGTAAAAAATGGGACTCAAATTTGAATGCAACAGTTTATGATGGTTAGAAAAGTATATTCATTTGGTAGAATTTCGAAACATAGAAAATGAAACATTCCATGAAACTTGTAACAACAGTTGGATAGAATTTGGGTAGGGATTTTAAAACAATGAAAATGAAACATTTCATGAAATAACAACAGTTGGTATGGTCCTGGGACAATAAATCCACAAAATTGTTAACATCCTTCACAGTTTAAAGCTATACCGACAGACAATAGTTTGTTGACAGTGTAGATGACTGATCATATTAGTCATATTCTGTGTAAAGGGTATCGTATTTCTCCTTGGTAAATTTATAAAATCAGTTATATGGAATATTTTATTCAAAAAACCTCTTCTAGTAATTTTATAATTGGATTTTGAATGCATTTTCTTTTACATAATGTTATTTACATTTTAACTTTGCATTGAGAAATTGAACGGTAAATTTATGAAGTCCATATTATCCCATTTGGATTAGGGATAATCTTTTTTTTTGTGAGAGCTATAGTGTTAGGCCTGTCCCAGTAATTCTTTCTCAGGTCTCTATACAAGAAGATCAGTCCAGCTATTGTTATAGGGCAGCCCTAGATCTGGGCTTCGGTTCACTCGTAATGACTTCCCTGTCTATATAAGCTGGCCACATAGTGGATGTTCCAACCAGAATGGCCTGTATGAGGAAAGTTGGTAGTTGATTTAAATGAGTACTTGTTTAGGAACCTGTACCCGTTCTCTATATATGGTATTGATTTATCGACACTTCGAATCGATTCTTTTTACAAAGCCTGAGGTGAACCAGTTTGCTAGTGTCCAAATGCCGGCCAAATTTACTTAAGGAATTTGAAAGCAGTTCACAGAAACATTAAAAGAACAAAAAAATGAATAATCTGGCTTTTGTTGGAATGCTGTAAGTTTTAACCTGGATATCAGTGTCTTCAAAAGCCCTATTTAAACACCCAGTAAACTTCATTATATGATGTTCAGAGAACATAAAACAAACATTGGACTAAGCTGGAGTACACAATCAATATAGATCATACAAATATTTCTTCCCAGTGGGGGGTGATTTTATGCTATTCAAATACTTATGTATTTCACTCTAGAACCTCGTCAAGTTTTGAGATATGAAAGACTTCAGAGTTTATTTTACTTGCACATCTGTCACCAGTTAGAAAGCTAACTGTTTATAAATTCTGTGACCTGCCACTTTATTTGCAGATCAACCCTTGCCTATAATGATCTGTAATTTACTATAAACTATCGCCTTCCCCTGCACTGTTGGAGGAGGGTTGGAATGAATTTTCCTCACAGTTTCGGCATTTTTCTGGCTTCCATCACACATTCTGCATTCTTTGACAGCTTTTATTTCTCCTGTATTCTGAAAATTGCTCTTGAAGTGTGCCTCAAACATCACGTTAACATACCATTGTCAACCTTATGCATTATAAAGAACAGTTTTGTTAATTGGGTATAAACTGGTTCACTGCACATAGAATATTTCAAAAGAAAATTACATATGTAACATCAAAAATTGGAAAGGATATAAATCATTTTAGAAGTGGAAGGGATATGAGAGATCACCTGTGATACAATTATTCTGCTATTAACACACCTTGTTCATGCACTGTAAGCTTGAGAAAAAGGATCAAACTTGAAAGCCATATGTTCTTTGTACAAAAAATTTCTAGACTGTCTACTTTATTTTCAAGATGTTTATAATCTCAGCAAAATGTAAGTGTATCACATCAAAAAGCCAAACAAATTAAGTCTGCATTGAAGCTATGGTTGCCAGGGTACACAATCCTTTTTCAAACTTCATTGTTGATGCTTCTGTAATCCACCAATTTGAAAGATTCTTTAGAAGTCCCAAGAAGATCAAGTCATTGACTCTGTGCAACAAATTACTGTGAAATTTATCATAAACAAAATCATATGGGTAAAACATTTGAAATAAAAACAATTCAGAGACCTTGATGGAAACATTTGATGTCTGATTTACCGCAGGGTTTGATGTCTGATTTTTTTCTATGGTTTCATAAAATGATCCTCTTTTTGGCAAGGAAAACCCCTTCTGATGGTTGATGTAAAGCAGTAAGATTTATCACCAAATCTTTCATAAAAAGGGGAAAGTTTTGAGGAGAATTTGGTGTCTGACATGGGAAAGCGCTTCCTCTGATAGAGAGCTGCTGATGGACGGCTGTGTTCAATGGTGAACACCCTAATGATGGTAAACAGAGCCAAGAGAGGAGTTATCTCCCTTTAACTAATGGACACACTGATTATCTCCCTTGACACTGATGATATATATGTCAGCTTCCTGATATATTTAACCATTACATTGTATGAGAAGTTTCATTTATTTGGAGATTCTTTATATCACACCAAATATTTAGGAATGAATGTGCATTTAACTTTTTTCACACATTAATGCAGAATGTCGGATCCTTTTACAGTGAAATCAGGTGTAACTATAGAATATGTTTGTTGTCAAGCCAATGGAATGTCCATTTGTTGCCAAAATGTTTATCATTGTTTGAAATCAACCACAAAGACTAAATTTGAAGTAATGAAGGTATAATGACTTTGTTGGTTTTGTTTTATGAAAGAGAGTTGATATAGAGGTACAAGCAGACCCAAGGTTGTTTGTAATAACGGGATTAGCATTTCACAATTACCAGAGCTACCTCCAACGATTTCCCCCATTATACATAAAAGTTCTGCCAAAATGTCGCACACAAAAAGCCTAAGAAATGATCTCTTATCTACCTATTGCCGAACTGTAATTGGGTAATTGAGACTTAAGTCAGTTTTTGCTGTTAAAGTGAAAAACTAACGGTAAAAGTCAGAATATGATCTGATAATGTTGAGGCAATCAATAATCATGACAAATCAAAAAGATACCAGTAGTTTAAGAGCCTGCTGAATTAAATGTGGCCATTGATTGTATGATAGAAAGGAATGCAAAATCTGATGGATGAGGTAATTGGACCACTGTCAGATTTTGCGGTGCTGTTTGCGGACACAGGGGCCTGAACTCTGGGATAAAGACTCCGAGTTCGGAGTGATGTCATGGAAGTTAAGATCGGGAGTACAATCTGTCTTATTGTCAGCAATACACACTGAGTCTTTGTTCACCTGAAACCAAACTACATAATGACACCTATCACCTTAAAAGACCTGACAACTGAGATGAAGGACATTAAATCTCGATATATAGCTCCCAGTTATAACTGGATAATGGGTATATCCCTTCTCTGGCCATTAACTTTAATTTTACTCCACTTTACACTTTATTTTGTGGTCCCCCGATTCAAATAAGATGGGTGGAATGTTCGATAATGTTTATTTTTTCTGTCGGTGTGTCTGATTTTGATGGCTCCATGAATTGTCCCCCTGTCCTCTTTACCTTGGAGTGGTAAACTGAACTGCTTCCAACATCTGTGAATGGAGGCAAGGGTGTTACTGAATTGTCAAAGGGTCACTGACATTTTTCATCTTAAAAGCATGATCAAGAAAGCAAATATTTGTAAAAATTAGAAAGCCAGGTGATTTCTTTGTGCACTCCTCTTTATGATAAAGAGTGTCAACATTTCAGTATAAAGACTTTAATATAACCAACTTTAAATAACATATATATAATAAAATTTCTATCACACATTCAAGCAAACTCTGTTTTTGTTTCAGGTGTCTGCCAATGATCCAGACTGCCAGGGTAGAACCCAGAATTTGATCCAGTATCGTCTAGACAATACCTCGGTCTCCCAGAATTTCAATGTGAACGCCACCAGTGGACAAATCTGTGTCAGACAAGCTCTTGATTTTGAGACCAAACAAAGCCATGAGTTCACAGTTTTTGCAAGAGATGCTGGTAAGATAGAATTTACACAAGCATTGTTAATATATTTTGGCTTAAGATTAATGTTTTGTGTCTATATAGTAATAAAATGAACAACAGCAGTGTTCTGATGTGATGATAGATTGATGATTTTATGGACCTACATTTGACACGGACACACAATCACACATTATCTGTTATTGATAGGTAACCTGGAGAGTAGTGCCGTGGTGAAGGTCAGCCTTACTGATGTCAATGACAATCACCCCGAGTTTTACCCCCAGAATTACAGCATCAACGTGGATCTCTCGGAGGCCCAGGCGGGGACCACCATAGTGAGGGTTCAGGCTCAGGACCCAGACAGCGGGAGTTATGGGAGTGTTCAGTACAGTATTACTGCAGGCAATGACAGGGGCTACTTCAGTATCACAACCAATTCAGGTATAATTCATAAAGAGGAACAATAAATATGATATATTAATGATATACACTTAAATTCAATGCATCTAGTCTTGATCAGATCAATTCTGAGTACACACAACATTATTGATTTTGATTATCTGAAGAAACATATACATGTATTCTGTTTACTTACTACTTGGTAATCCTAAAGATTATTGTATATGATATTGCAAAATTTAAAAATCACTTACATATACTAACCGAAATCAAAGGAAATGTCAACTCTCATTTGTTTCATTTAATACATCTAACAAAATTTAATAATTGTTTTTTATAGGTCGTATCTATCTGGCTTCCTCCCTGCCCTCAGAAGAAAAGATGTACACCTTGGAGGTCACAGGGACAGATGATGGGGGTCTGACGTCTAAAATCCCTGCCCACGTGTATGTCAGTATCACTGGACAGAACTCCCACCCCCCTGTGTTTGGTAATCTGACCTATAGCTTCTCTGTACCAGAGGACACTGTCCATGGAACCACTGTGGGGACTATACATGCAACAGTTCAACCTATCAATGGAGTAACTCCAGGTAATAATGATGAAAGACCTCACTAGGGATACCTGTATCAACATAGTATTGAAATAATTTTGCTACCGGTAATCTAGATGTTAATTAAGCATTTTCCAAAAAGATAATTTAAATATATAATTTTTGAATGTACTTGTGTGATTTTTTTTAGAATGTACATATTATCTATGTGATAAAAAAATCATAAAATTGTAATTCTCTCTTTTTTTCAGTGGTGAAGTACTCGATTGCCTCTGGTGATAAGACAGGACTGTTTGCCATCAATGACAGGACAGGAGTGATATCCAGCACCAAGTCCCTGGACCATGAGACTCAGCCATTTGTCCTCCTCAGCATTCGGGCGGAGGCTGGGGACCCACCCGTGTTTGGCACAGCTCAGGTGTGTGTCCTTCTTCTAAAATATAATCACCACAATGAAGCATTATGTAGAAAACTTGTTCTCACTGGACATTTTTTGAAACTGATGAAAAAAGGTTCCTCTGTTTACAGAGTGTTTGTATTTTTCAGGTGAACATCACAGTATCCGATGTAAATGACAACAGTCCACAGTTCCAGACAAACTCCCTACAGATCCCTGTGTGGGAGGATGAGGATCTCTCTACCACTCTGTACACAGCCCACGCCACCGATCCAGACAGCGGTGAGAACGGGACTGTATTTTACAGCTTGCAGGGAGACTCCTCCAACACGTTTAGGATCAACCCAACCTCAGGGGAAATCACTCTACAGAAGGCCCTGGATTACGAACAAGTTGTAATGTACCATTTACATGTAGAGGCTAGTGATCAAGGAAAAGCTCCTCGCACATCTACTCTGAATCTGACCATTAAAGTGCTGAATGTGAATGACAACTCTCCAGTGTTCTCAGCCAGCCAATATGTCTTCAATGTAAGTGAATCAGCTGCTGTCCAGTCCAACATTGACAGAATACAGGCTACAGATCTAGATGGTGACATCGTATCATATTCTTTGAGAGACTCAATGTACCAAAACTTGTTTGGAATAGACTCTTCAACTGGATACATCTTCCTCAAACAGGAACTCAATCGGGAGGAGAAAGACAGCTACATTTTAACTGTCATTGCTAGGGACAATGGGAAGGGATACCGGTCCACAGCTGTCCAAGTCACGATCAATGTGATAGATGCCAATGACCACAGTCCAGTCTTCAAACAGTCTTTCTTTACATTCTATATTCTGGAGAATATGGCTGCTAACACTTTAGTGGGACAGACCACTGCCACAGACAAAGACACAGGGGACAATGCTTATCTCCTGTATCAGTTTGAGCAGCCAGAGCCCCACCTGAGGATCGACCCTGTGTCTGGTGTGATCACCATTGCCAGCTCTCTGGACAGAGAAGACAAAGACCTCTATAACCTCACTGTAATAGCTAGTGATCATGGAGATCCCAAAAAGTATGACTATGCTAATGTCAAGATTTTAGTTGGAGACTTGAATGACAACAGCCCCACTTTTCTGAATAGTCAACCCATAGAGGCTTTAGTCAGTGAAAATGAACCCAAAGGAACGTCGGTCCTTAATATTTCGGCTAAGGATGATGATGCTTTGGAGAATGGAACAATATCATTTTCTCTTACAGCAGGTTTGTGTTCTCTGTTTATATGCTTACTTGTAATGGTAAAGATTATTTCATATTTTTCAGTATGTTCTTTATGTCTATCAAATTTTGAAATTTCTGTCATAATTACAGATGGTGATGCAGAGGCCCTTAAATATTTTGCCATACACCCAAAGTCTGGTCTGATAACAACATTGGAGGTTCTTGATTATGAGAAGAAGAACAGATATGTAATGGGAGTAGTTGCTGAAGATCATGGGAATCCAGCAAGGAGCACCTCTTCATCCCTTGTCATTAATGTTAAAGATGAAAATGATGGCAAACCAATCTTTTCTTCACAAAATGTTACCATAAAAGTGGTAGAAAATATCAAAACTGGGTCTATTGTGGGTAGAGTGGAGGCGAAGGACTGGGATTCTGGAGAAAATGGTCGTATTTCCTACTCCATCATTGGAGGAAATGTGTTTGATGTATTTGCTGTGAATGTTTCCACTGGGGATATTTACTGTATCAGGAATGTGGATTATGAGGAGGCCTCCTCTCACTCCCTGGCAGTCAAGGCAGTGGATAACTCTCCCTACATTCCAAAGAGTAGCACAATCAGTGTGGAGATAGAAGTGGAGGACACCAATGATAATCCACCGGTGTTTGACAAAGACCCTGTCCTCCTCCACAGGAAGGAGAACCTGCCTATAGGATACACAGTTTACACATTCACTGCCACTGACAAGGATTCCGGGCTGAACGGAACAATCCGCTACAGTATCCAAAGTCAGACACCAGACAAGTCCTTGTTTACCATTGATCCGCAGACTGGAGATCTAAAAGTAGCAGCCATGTTGGATTATGAGGTTGTCAAGCAGGTGTCCTTGGTGATTCAGGCTGAGGACCGGTGTCATGTGGGATGTGTACAGAAAGCGACAGTTACCGCTTGGCTCTATGTGATTGATGTAAATGACAACAATCCTGTGTTTAAAGGAAATTCCTCTTACTCTGTGTTTGAGAATGAGACAGTGGGTCCCACTGGTTATCCTGTGACACATATAATTGCCACAGATGCTGACAGTAATGTGGATAACAGTGGTAATGGAGTCTTAGCCTTCAGTATCATTGGAGGCAATGATGAGGGGCACTTTGCCATTGATAGATCTTCAGGTAAAAATGAGTCAAGTTACATTTCTGTGGTTTTGTTACTTTTTAGCATTTTAAAGATATCCATTCAACCTTTTGGTTAATTTATTCGTGCACATGTTAACAATCTGCAATACATTATTGCTTGCCAATGGCACACTGTTACACAATGCATTTGTTGTATGATGTATTTTATAGCCTAGCTGAATAATGTTTTTGCAAATTTGTATTCATCTACATCAATTAAATTAAACTACCTTATAGATAAATAACAAAAAAGTCAGTTCCATAAAGAGAAGCAAAAGATGGAATCCATGCTATTGATTTTCAAGCAATTAACATGGTTATAGAAATAAGGTAGAACCGTTCTGAATGGGTTTTCCCTTTTCACAAAGTGTGACCATGAAAGGAAGGAAAGATTTTATTATGTTAGATATGAGCATTCCAGAGGTCTTTTTTGAGCATATTTCAAAGCTTTGAAAGCAATTGTTAAATTTGTATTAAAACCCTGGAATTTGAAATTACAATTTTCATGGTGTCGTCCAAGCACAAACTGCTCATCTCAATTGTTTCAAAATGACATCTAAAAGTACAGGACATTGTAAGAACTGAGTAGAAGATTTTAAAGGTTGTTAAGATGCTAAAAATATCCTATTTACTGTGAAATTAGAAGGAAGTCTAAATGAAGATTATACTTCAAAATTCTTAGCCTAGGTACCTGAAAACAATTTAACATTATTTTATGTGGGTACTCTTTGATTAAACCATTGCTATGGAAATCTTTTATCAGGATTGTTGGTGATCCAGCAAACTTTAGACAGGGAGACAACTCCATCCTACACCCTGACCATTCAGGTCCAGGATCAGGGGACGCCCCAGCGGTCAGCCGTCAAACAGATCAGCGTCCACGTCCTGGACATCAATGACCACGCCCCCCAGTTCAGTCAGTCCACCTACACTGTCAGTATCCCAGAGAACTCCTCACCACAGCAGAACGTCCTCCAGCTAACAGCTACAGACCTAGACATTGGTAAGGAACAGCAACATTCTATACAATTATTTCCCATTTTCTTTTTTATTTATCAAAGTTACTTTAATTTTTAGTATATCAACCTTTTTTTGAGAAAATGAAAGATACTGTGAAATAGCTTGTTTTTGAATGTTTTTGGTAAAACTTTTTGATCTCAGATACAGGGAGAATTGAACAGTTGGAGATTGTTAGTGTTTAATTAGTTTTGCTGAGTAAATGTATTTCCAGCTGTTGGGTAATGAAAATAAGAAATTTTCATTTGCTTCCCATGTTGTTTCTTAATGTTTAATCATGTACTGTAATTATTTTATTTCATTTCTTTGTAAATGTGGATTTACCTTTTGTTTTTGCTTTTGCATGGGTGTTTTTAATTGTATATTTCTTGTCTTTCTGGAACAGGGGAAAATGGCCGCCTCTCCTTCTACCTGCCTCCTGGAGTTGCAGACGACAAGTTCCAGCTGAACCCGACCACAGGTCAACTGAGTACAACGGCTAGTCTGGACAGGGAAGAGCAGGCCCAGTATGTCCTCACAGGTAAACAAACAGACAATCATCAAAATAAAGAAATCAAAGAAAATCAAAACTGATGAAGTAGCCATATACAAAACTGGCAGATGAAAAGAAAATTTATATGTTAAATACTGTAAACCATATAGCCAGAGTTATGATTACGGGAGTCTCTTTGTCTATTGATATATATGCAGTTTCAAATTCAGAGCTAACAGAAAATTTATATGTTAAATATACAGAAACATTCCATTCATCTATAAAAAGATTTAAAAGTGTTGGACTAATGCCCAATTCAATTTTTCTCCTGCAATATTACATGTAGCTGTTTTGAATTAAAATATTTATATTCTACATATCAATGATTAAAGCCTATTCTCTTCTCAAAAAGAACACCACTTGATTTTTGATTGAAGGGATATATGTTTAATTCAACAAGAATTATATTTTATTCTTAGCCTATGTGCGTGACTTTGGATACCCAGAAAAGTACAGCACCACTAGAATTGTTGTGGATGTAACTGACGTCAACGACAATGTCCCAGTTTTTGTCAAAAGTGAAGTGAGTTTGTCTATCCCGGAAAATACCAAACAGGAGGCCATCCATCAATTAGTCGCAAAAGACGCAGACGCAGGTGACAATGCCAGACTGTCCTACGCAATCATTGGTACGTATCACGTATCAGACCCAATTATTGATTAGTTTATCCCCCTGTGTATTAGACTGCAGGTGAAGTGATAAAAAAATCTTATATCCTTAATACTTATCAAATAATATTGATTTAATATACTTAGATTAATGTTTATCACAAGCTTTAGATAAATCTGGTCACAAATTTGTTTGTTTTCCCCATGGGTTGATGCAGGTTATCTAAGCAAATTTGAACATTGCACAAATTTTATCATCTGAGCACTGATTTATATCTATGCTAACAGATTCTTTAGATAGGAAAATGAAATACTCAGCAAATTTATGCTTTCGCTGTATGTACTATTTCTCTCTTTTTGACTAAGGGAAGTAACTCTTGATTTGCATTATCTTGTATAGGTGGCAATATTGGCGGAGCTTTCACTATTGACCCAGAAACAGGTGAACTGTCCTGTAAAGCACTGGACAGAGAAACCATAGCATCTTATAACCTAACCATTAGAGCTAGTGACCATGGCAGTCCACAAAGAAACACTATGTGTCAAGTCCATGTCAAAGTTTTAGACAAGAATGACAACTTCCCAGAATTCTCTGCCCTAGAGTATGCTCACACCATCAAAGAAAATGTGGCACTGGGTACATTCGTACTTCAGGTGGCAGCTAGTGACATTGATGAGGGTGAGAATGCTCGCATCACTTACTCTCTGGGTAATGACACAGATGGCTTCTTCCAAGTAGACAGTCAGTCAGGAAACATTACTACAAATGGGTAAGGTTTATTTCGGCATTTACAAGTAAGTTATTTTATTTTGCATTTAAAGATGTGTGTTAAGTTTTATTTTCATTTTAATTTCACTTAATTTGCAGCCTGTTTGATTATGAGAAGAAGACATCTTATGTTTTCTATGTGGTTGCTAAGGATGGAGGTCAAAAGGACATCAAAAATAAAACGGTTCAAGTCCGCATCAACCTTAGTGATGTCAATGACAATGCCCCCATCTTTAAGGAGATGGCCTACCGCAAAAATGTGTCAATCAACACCCCAGCTGACACCTTTGTTGTCAAGGTTCAGGCAGACGACAAGGACTCCGGCATTAACGGAGAGGTGCGATACGCCTTAAGTAATTCAGGCACAGACTTGGCCACCTACAACATGTTCCGTATTGATGAAGTTAGTGGAAATGTATACACCAGACAGACCCTGACTACCAGGGGAGTCCACATGATTCAAGTGGTGGCTACAGACCTAGGAGCACCTGCTCTTAGTTCAACAGGTAAGTCACACGCAAGATAAGGGGTAGGGGTGGGGAGTCCACATGATTCAGGTGGTGGCTACAGACCTAGGAGCACCTGCTCTTAGTTCTACAGGTAGGTCACACACAAGATAAGGGGGCAACTAATCACAGGAATATATGAATATTGATTAATGATAAGAAAGATTTAGAGGGATTACTTGTCCCTATTTCTATTTGACATGAAGGGCATGCTTTAAAAAGATAAATTTACAAGGTATTTTGTAGAGATCCTGTTTTACACTAGATTGTATCCTTTATAAACTTTTCAATTCAATAAATCTTCACGACATTTCTTATGAGTTTTCCATTTCACACAAAAACATGACAAATGGTTCTCGTATTAAAAATGAAAGAATGGAAAGCATTCTTCAAACTTGAGCATAGGATTTGGAGGACTAGATGCAATACTAAAGGATTTGGTCAGGAAATGAAAAGGAATATTGTGTTAAATATTGCGAACTGTTGATTTTTATTCTGCATGAAGGATTTTATGTCTATTTCTCAATACTCAAATTATAATTTGATTGTAGAATTACTTTTTGGACTCTACCCCCAGAAATGAAATAACATAAGAGTTATTTTGTTTATTTTTCATAGGGCATTGACACTAATACATTACATTTTTGCCATTTGATTAGTTCACTCTGAACATATCTTTTTTTTTATAGGGGGGAGGGGGTATTTTACCATTGCCAAAATAATTAAGAAATTTTCTATATGGTTTTCGTTCTCAGAACTTTATGTATATATATATACATATACTGACATTGTAGGTATCATTGAGGTCACCGTCGGGGATAATGCAGGCAGCGTCAGTTTAAGGTTCGACCAGACTTCCTACCACGCCACTATAGAGGAAGGATCTCCCAAATACACCTCTGTCACGACGGTCAGAGCCACATATGTGGGATCAGGAAGTGGCCCCATCACCTATTCCTTGGTTAACAGTAAAGATCAGCAGGTCTTCTCCCTGGATTCCTCGACTGGGAGGGTCACAGTTAACAACGGAGCCCTACTGGACTTCGAGGTGGCCCAGGAGGTGCATGTGATGGTGGTGGCTTCCAGTGGGAGCCTCTCTACCTACACTCAGGTGGTGGTCCAGTTAACAGACAAAAATGATAATGCACCCAAGTTTGCACAGAATGTGTACTACTCCTCCACCTGGGAAGGAGAAAAGGGGGACCATGTCTATGTTACACAGGTAATATTCATATACATGTATATCTACAGTAAATCTATATAGTTGACTTGATCTACTGCTTGCTAGGATCTTTTCTAAGTATTAATTTCATTGCAATAAAGTTTTTGCATTATCTGAATACTTTTTGCAGGTACTAGCAACAGATGCTGACTCAGGAATCAATTCTGACATCACGTACAACATCATCGGGGGTAATGAGGGTTATACCTTCCAAATCCACCCTCCCCACAGTGGCATTGTGGTCACCACGCTTCCTCTGGATTATGAGATTCAGAATTTCTACAGCCTGACTATAGAGGCCGTGGATCAGGGGAGACCCTCTCAGAGCAGTACCTGTACACTCAATATAGACGTGGTGGATATCAATGATCAGTATCCAACCTTCCCCGAACCTCAACCTGTCAATCTCAGTGAAGGTAAAATGCTGCAAACATAATCGATCTTCACTTTTTTTTTACTTCAGGAGGTAAATTAAAGTCTCTGATAGCTTTTAAAGTTTGAAATAATCATTACACAATTTATTGTAATTTTAGCTGCAGACATTGGTTCTCTGGTGAGATTGGTAACAGCCAATGACAGAGACAGAAACCCTACTCTGCTCTATGACTTCACACCAAATGGTAACCCTGGAAACACCTTTGCCATCGATAGATTCAGTGGAAGAGTTACTCTAGCCAAGCCACTGGATCATGAAATTCAAAGGAATTATGCTGTTGGCTTAACTGTAAGTTCTACTTCTAAAGAGCATTACATTAGTGTTTTGAAGAGAATTACTTTTAATAATAATAAATATGTATTTGTTTCACATGTTTGTGAATGTATAATTTATTTGACATTAAGTGACAAACATTTTATCTGCAGGTGAATGATACTAAGTATTCAGCCCAGACCACCCTAAATGTAAATGTTAAAGATGAAAATGACAATCATCCAGTCTTCTTGCAGCAAAGTTATAAGGTAAGACATCATATATTATTACATATAAAGCACTATCTATCAATGTGGAAATGGAATAATACATAAGGTATAGTTTACAAATAAAATGTATTTCATTTTCTTTCTATGACAGGCTGATATTCTGGAGTTCACAGGATCAGGGGTGAAGATTTTGACTGTTAATGCTACAGATGCTGACACAGGGGTCAATGCTGTCATTACTTATAATCTGATCGTTAATCCAACTGGGGGATTTTATATAGATCCTAATACAGGTAAATCACAATCATAAAATGTAACCTTGTATAAGATTCTCTTTTGTAATACAAACACAAAGTCTTCTAAATAAGTACTTTCGAAATATATCTTGGAATTAAGATTGAAAGTGTAAAAATATTTTTAGTTCACAAAAATTTGAATAAAAAACCCATCAAAATTTCAGGAGAGATTTACACAAACAAGACTGTTGAACTTCGACAAGATCAGCAGGTGTTGACTTTGGTGGTGACAGCACAAGACGGGGGTACTCCAAGACTGTCAGCGGTGGTAGCCATTAATCTACAGATCATTCCTGTCAACCAGTATGCTCCAGAGTTTCCTCCACAACAAACTAAGTAGGTCTAATTTTATTGGAGGAGAAAAGAATTTGATTTTCATGATGATCAGTGATTATTTGTTTAAGGTGATTTTGCTAAATGAGTGGTTGCTATTTTTAGATTTTCTTTCGCTGAGGACATCAAGAAAGGTGAAAATCTCTGGAGCGTAACAGCTTCTGACCGGGACATGAAACAGGAAGTCTACTACAGCATTAGGGCAGGGAACCAGGCAAACTCTTTCGGAATTGATCGGCAGTCAGGACTAGTTTTCTTGAATGAAAATCTTGATAGAGAGTCAATGCCATCTTACTCTCTCATCATTGAGGCCTCAGACAACGGAAACCCAGTGAAAAAGAACACCATTGGAGTATCCGTGGAAGTTATCGATGTTAACGATCAGAGCCCAGTGTTCAAGCCAACTGAATATTTCAAGGAATTACCTGAGAATATGGCACACTCCAATTCCTTCCTACAGGTGCTTGCCACAGATTCTGATGCTGGGATTAATGCTGAAATTCAGTACACAATTACATCAGGAAATGATCAAGGTCTGTTCATAGTGCATGGAAAAACTGGTGTTGTTTCGATAACTCCAAACGCAACTCTGGATTATGAGAACACTCAACAACATAAACTGATCGTGAGAGCCACAGACTGTTTGGGTTGTGACAGCTCACAAATGAAATTCTCAGCTTTTGCAACAATAGTCATAAATGTGACAGATGTCAATGAATATCCTCCTCTGTTCCCTGTGCCGTTTTATTATGCCAGCGTCAATGAGGGACCTAGAGATACCAAAGTATTCCAGGCGCATGCCAACGACAAAGATGGTGGGAAATACGGAGTTCTGTCCTACAGAATTCAGAATACTAATGTTTTCCGAATCGATTCCATCACAGGATGGGTGTATACAAACATGGATATTGATTATGAGAATCTTCCTTACCTCTCGGCTCCAGGAGAGCACCAGTACAAGTTTGACCTCACTGTGACAGACCTGGATGGTTTGGAGGACACTAAACCTGTTATTGTCACCATCAACGATGTCGATGAATTTTCTCCAGTGTTCACAAAAAATAAGTATGCATTTGATGTACCTGGAAATGCTAAAAAAGGTCATATCATTGGAAAAGTCGGTGCAACCGATGACGATGGAGGACTCGCTGGAATGGTTTTCTATGTCATCAAAAGTCCTGTAGATTACTTTGATGTAAACATAACCACTGGTGAGGTGTATGTGTCCCATGACTTCCATTCTGATATTAGGAGCAAGCGGGATACGTTTTCGCGTCAGAAGCGAGCCTTGGATAAAAATTTCATCACTCTGATCATTACGGCCACCAATGGAGCTGAAGACTTGCGAGCCTCTACAGCCATAGTGGAGGTGTCTGTCGACACGGAATGTGCTGGGTGTGCTCTTCCACAGCCTCTAACTCAGGAGGACTCAGTGAACACCACAATAATCGCTATAGTGGTAGTGTTTGTGTTGGTGGCCATCATTCTCGTTGTCATTATTGTGATCATTGTGATAAGATTCAGGAAAAGGAAGGCCCCCACTGTGGTTTATGAAACAGAATACCCCCATCAGTTTGATTTCCCAGTGGCCAGCGATGATGGATCACCACCTGCTTATGATGAGAAGTACAGGAACCACCCCATTACACCAGATATCTCTGAACGATCCCATCACTCTCAGTCCAGTGGTCGCGGTTCAGTGGAGGCTGACGAAGATGAGGAAATCATGATGATTAACTCACATTCCTCAGTCTTAAATAACTCTGCTGGATTCCGAAGTAAAAACATGCCAGATTCTGGAATTCAGGATGATGACAATATGTCTGAACCTTCCGTTCAGAATTCAAAAGACTACCTAGCACGGCTAGGAATAGAACCTGTGCATACCCAGATAAAGACTCAAAATATTATGCAATCTGTGGAGAGCATGCATCAGTTTACAGAAGAGGGGGGTGGGGAGGATGTGGAGTATAACAATGACTCTAGTGCAGATATCGTGATATCTGACAGCAATAATGACTTAGGGTTCCACGAGCCCGACGTACAGCAGCATGTGGGGGCCCTCTCCAGTGTGATAAACAGTGAGGAGGAATATAGTGGGTCCTATAACTGGGACTATTTATTAGACTGGGGTCCACAATATCAACCCCTAGCCCATGTGTTCACAGAAATCGCCCGATTAAAGGACGATAAGCAAACACCCAAAAAGCAACCTGTGAAAACTGTGCCACAAAGAAAGACTACCATTAATTTAAATCCCCAAGTGAAAATGGACCCACCCCCAATCATAACTAATGCTCCCCCTAAATCAGTGCAGCAAAGTCAGGGGAGCAAACACTCCTCACGAACAAATAGTACAATGAATGTGTCCTCTCTCCCCAGTTTACCCCGATCCCCGATCAGTTACGAGTCAAGCTTTACGTCCCCCGCCATCACTCCCTCTTATACCCCCTCCCTCACCCCCCTGGCCACTCGCAGCCCTTCCATATCTCCGTATGGGTCAGGTCATAATACACCAAACAGACAACGAACCAATGGTCACATGCAGAGAATGGCTTTATCATCAGAGTCAGAACAAGAGCTCAGGATATAACTAGGTCAAACTTAAGACTATTTGAATGCATTCTGATGAACTTGTGATGTCTGTAGTAGTATTCATGTAATATTTCTTTTATTGAGATGATATATATTTTTAAAATCAATTTGTTTTTAAATGTGACACAAAGATGCATGTGTGTTTTAGTTGTCTTGTTTTTAACTCATAAGAAACTTTCTTTTCTCTACTCAAAACATTTCCACATGTGAGAATGGTATGGTAGAAAAAAAACAAATTTTATCATTGCAACTACTTTTAAGTTTATTTTTATAGTATTTTTTTTAATGGTAAAATAAGTCGTATTTGTGTGAAATAATACCTGACTTCTGACATTAGGTTGTGCGTTAGTGCTCGTGAGAAGCTTTTTATGTCACTGTTATGTCTGATATTATGTTTTTATATATGCAATATAAAGGGGGACCAGAGTCCTTGAGACTTTAAATTTATGTATTTTTGTGGAAAATTGACGTAAGTCACATGACCCTTTTTACAAACCATATTTTATAGACTTTTATCGACAGTTGATGCTGACTTTTACGTACATGTACTTGTTATTAAGTGCCAATGTCATATACATGTGCATTTTTAATGATATGCATTTAATTCTTAAATTAAATCTTAATGCTCATGATTTTTTTTAAACGATCTATTTGGTACTTACAAATGTGTACAGTAAAACTCGGTTATAACGAAGTCACAGGGACCTATGAAATTACTTCGCTATATCCGTAATATTTGTATATTTCACATCACTAGAAGTTGTACCATTTTGTATATTTCACATCACTAGAATTTCTGTAGCTTAGAATTAGAATTTCTTACATTTGTGCCATCATAATAAAATATGCATATTTTTCTACAGTTGTAAAGTAACCAATCAAAAAGTTTAAATATGAAACATTTTTTCATCAGGGGTCAGTTGGTCTTTGTCTCATTTATAGTTATATGTAAAATATAGATGAATCAAATTTATTTATACCAAATAAAGAAATTCAAACCGTGATTTTATATTGTCTTTTTCTTAAAACAAATCATCTGGTTTTAATTTCATCCGCAAATGCTGATCATGTATTATTAAAAAAAATAAAGAGTTACCAGTAATAAAAAGCATTGGCTTGTAATCCAGTATCAGTCTGCATTTTTAATCCTGTATGTGTGATTTTAATCACATTAAAATTATATTTAAAAATTAATATCTTTAGACAGGTTTTTAATAAAAACAAGCCTGCAGCAATATGAATCATGAAAACAGCACTTTTAATGTTTAAGTATATTAATGCTTTGTTTTCTGAAGAAAGTGAAATTACATGTATTCAGCTTGTTAGAAAGGCATGACTGTGATTGAATATGAACGAAACTGAAATGATTTTTGGTATGGTATGTTCTTACCAAGAAACAAAGAATTCAAATATTGCTGTCAAGAGTTATGTGTCTTCATTTAGAAATGATGGGTCAGCTTCAAACTTCGTCTAACTTATTGATAAGAGTAAGCAACTGCAAAAAAGACTCAAGGTGTGCAAAAAAAATCAGAATGTCATATTTTTTTCAGAGCAAGATCATTGTAAAGTTAGATTTAGACAAAGTAATAAAAAGGTAACTATTGGATACATGTTTTGAACAAATTTATCAAATCGGCAGGTGATGCTCACTCCTCCATGGCACCTGATCCCACCTCTGATGTGTTGGATGCCCGTGTTTGCTCAGATCCTATTCTGTGTCGTTTTATAGACTTTTGATCTTGAATACCGTTTGTTATCTGCATATGTTTCCTATATTGATACTTCTTAATCTCTCACAAATGTATTTTTTAAGAAAGTCACCAACGCCTACCTACATGTAGTACAACAAAGGAGCATCCATTTTCAATTGGTAAAATTTCACACTCCCAAAATGATCTTTACGACGAAAAAAAATCACGAAACACTGAAAAACACTATTTCCTGAGAAAACGGGGTAACCCCCTTTATTTCATGTGCATTTCTTTAAAGAATAGTTTGCGTTTCCAACCGGGAGAGGTTCCATAGTCATTTTTTGCCAACTATGCTGTGCGATATGATGGCTGTCTATCCCCCACCTCAACTCAATCTCTCTGCAAGATCCGCTTTTGTATAATGTGAACCGAATATGATCAGTATTGCCAATTTGGAACTTTAACACTTACGAAGTTGAAAAAAAACTTAATACCAAGTGTCACCAACACCCCTTAACTCGAAATAGTTTTTTTTTTTGTATGTGCGTGTGGACCTCCTGGGATTTATATTAGAGTTATTATATTTAAATTACATATTATAGTAACCAAAAAGACTGGAACCCCACACTTCTGGATAAAAGTTCTTGAGAAGCCCCCTTTTCAACGTAATCGTGGTAAGTCCAGATATTGTTTATCATATATTTAATCCTTTTTCTCATTTCTTGTAAACTTACGTAAGAGAGAACTTTTTAGTGGCCCCTTCTCCTCTCCCCTCGTAAAAAGTTCACTGAACCACCCCTTGTTCTAGATATCACCTTCCATTTTTATGATCCAAGAAGGATAAACCTTGCACAGAGAAGACTGCCCCTGTTAGAAATCTTAAGCCTGATTTAAACGAAATTGAAGTTAATATTTTCTGTATAATATCACGACTTACATATTTTAATAGTATTTCACACAAAAATACCAGGATATGTTAAAAATTCTATTTCATCTTAAAGTTATTGAAACTTCAAATTTTGGGATGGGTTTGATTGAAACATCCTTGCATTTTCACAAATTTTACTTTTATTCGTAATACTTGGGAAAAGTGGCAATCTTGTTGTGTATTAGAGAAAAATATTAAAACTTTAATCCAGAAAATAATTGTATTCAGAGTAGAAGTGTTAGAAAGCAAACCACTTCACAAGTATCGTCATTCCGCGCTAAGTGTTGTGTACAGAGTTTAGCAAATCGATCACAAAGTGAAACGTACAAGTTTTTGTTAATATACATGTTTATTATATGTTGATGTTTTCATCTCACCGTGAACGTTCAATTGTTAAAGTCTGCTCACCACAACTGCACGGACTGACAATATATTGTGTGTATGTTTTGCTTTCGAATATTTCTACTCAGAATTTTCCGGATTATAGTTTTAATGTTTTTCATTTTGACACAAATTGACTTTTGGAAAGATTTAAAATAAAATTAACTTTTTTGAAAGTGCAAGGATGTGTAAGCAATATATATTTTAAAATGAAGTTTTGATAACTTAAAGATGAAATAAGATTTGTAATATATTTTTTTGTAAAATGCTATAAAAATATATTCCTTTAAAAGTATTATACAGAAAATAAACTTCATAATTTTTGTCCATGCACCTTTAAATTGATTTAAAAAAAAAATTAACAAAAAAATAATCTTTTAAGGTTTTTTAATCACATCATCATAAAATTGCTCATGAACAGGTGGTATTTATCTTTTGGACAGATTATGATTTCATTTTGGCGTTTTTTGTTTGTTTTGTGTGTGTGAGGGTGTGTGTGTGTGTGTTTTGTTTTTTATTTGTTTGTTTGGGGGCGTGTTCTTTTACTAAGTATTCAAAAGGACGAAGTGGGAATTTTAGTGTTAATATACATGTATATCTTTTTAATAAAACATTACACTGTGCATGAAATGCAATATTATATAAATATTGTATTTAATCAAATGTTACACTGTGCATGAAATGCGATATTTATTATATTATAATGAATGTTTTATACAAATACATATAACAGTGAACCATGTGCGCATAAATTCTGCGCAGTCGCCATTTTTGGGAATATCACCCGTCGTCAAGCAATGTTGACAGTTGCTACGCTGGAGGGCGTGGCTTCGTTATTCAGCTGGTTTTTTAACACGTTATTCAGCTGGTTTTTTAACAAATGTTTCTCGACCAATCAGTAGATTCAACTAATTTAAATGAAAGTATAATATTAATTAAAGAATCAATTATAAGGTATTGTTTTATTGTTATGTACATTCTTAAAAGATACAAACATTTGTGCATGGAATACTAGTAAGCGAACACATTACAGAAAACTTGTCATACACTGTACAAGAATTTAGATATCAGTTTTGACTGGGTATTTGCTAGTCCACGACCTTATATCTTCCATGGTATTAAAAAGGTCTATTATGGTCTCATCTACGTAATATATAAAGTGAAAAAAAAATATCTGGAACAATTCCATCATTTGGAAATAGCCGTTAGAAACTATATCATTCTGTTTTTTGGTTTTTTTTCCACATAAGAAATGATTTTTTATGGCTGGTGAAATAATATCTGTCAACAGAAACGGATATTCTACCAACGTCTCAAGATCGTTGGCTCTTTAGCATTTTTTTCTCCTAAGCGGTCAGAATTCGTCTGTATCGTGCATTTTGACTGTGGTTTGCAACGCTAAAATGTACAAGAGCAAAACAAAAAATGTATTTGTGAAACACCGTACAATTCCCCTGTGTGACAACTTATGGCAAAGGTTAAAGTTTCTTTAATAGCCAATTTCTAAGGTCAAGGTCAAAAGATGTTGGACCCTTATCAATGAAGTCCTAGGTTAACGTTTTTAAAAATAGGTCAAACTGCTAGATCAAGGTCAAAATTAATGGTTTTCTGGAAATGGGCCTTGTCAGCCTTAGCACCAACTGTTCAAAACTTATGGATAATTTTTTTTATATAATACATGTACATGTATATATGTAAAACGCCAAGGTCAAAGTCTAAATTGTTGGTATCTAGAGGCAGGTCTTATACCTTTAGAATATAAAAGTTCTAATACTTACTATTTAAAAATTAAGGCCAAGGTTAAAGTTTTTTAAAAATGGTCCAAACTCCAAGGTTAGAGGCAAAAAAAAAAAAAATAAATAAAACTAGTGGAAAGGTCTAGCACCAACTGTTTAAAAGTTATTTGGCATAGATTAAATTTTCTAAAAGTTTGTGACTCTAGGGTCAAAATTGGTGTATCTAGAGGAAGGCCTTGTCACCATATATGAAAATTCTAGTACTTACTTTTTAAAGAATAAGGCCAAGGTTAAAATTGATCAAAAGTGGACCAAACTCTACAGTCGGTCAAGGGCAAAAGGTAATAAAAAAATTATAGTGGAAAGGACCCTCGGAAACAGCGTGGGCTACAATAGAGGATCAGAGCTTTACAGAATTTATAGGAAGCTATCTTTTTAAGAGCGACAAGATACTCTATCATACCTAAAAATAAAACAGATCTAAGTTATGTGGTATTATATTTTTAAAATTATGACTCCGTGGGGAGTTTGATCAAAATCAAAGATCTGAATTGTACATAATATGTGCGCAAAAGGGAAATTCTCCAGAACAACAAGGCCATGATGGTCGTATCGATATTGAATCATTCCAATTCATCATCAGAGTCAAAGCGACTCATATAAGCGTTGTGGTCCATAGGCCTGTTGCAAAATTGAAATGACGTCTAGACCTATATCGAACTTACCATTACCTTATAAAGTTCCTTATGTAGAACACATAACAGATGATGGAATACCTGTTTAGTGACAAATGAGGGATGCTGGATGAGAAAAATGTACCGATGAGGAAAAAATATGATCGCTACATGAAAATACATTGTAACTCAAAATTTCAAAAACTCTTTTAAATAGTTCATTGTAGATAGCTACCAACTTTTTCTCAACTACAGAAATTCTCAAACTTTTGCCACGGGCTGGGATGAATCGTGAAAATCAGTATGATTGACTTCTTTCAGTAAAACTTCATCCACTGTTTCGTTTGCATCCATCACAGTTTCTTTGTTTTGGCGGTACTGCTTTACTATTCGAGATATTTCCTCGGCAGGCGGCGCTATTATGACAACAATTGCCATGACAACAGCCCATGCCTGAGTGAACCAGACCCAAGCAGAGAATTGCCCTTCACTCATCACTGAGTAGCTGGCCATGATGATTCCCGGTATCACGAGGGCCATTAAAACTATGCTACTCCCGCCGCCAATATATGCTACCATTTTTGCTTTACGAAATTGAGCAGACATTTGTTCAAAAGTTGGTTTTGTATCAAAATGAAGACCCTTTAACTCCTCTTTGTAGTTTAACTCCCATGGATTTAGTGGATTGTCAATGTCGTACAGTTTTTGCCATTCTTCATTTGCATCTTCAGGACATCGAATTTGATGTGTAATTAACGAACTGATAATACATCCCAACAAACTGCCGCCAAAACTAGAACATGTTCCCGCCAAAATGGCATGATCCTGGACTGTGTTGATCAGGAAATTATTGAGACCTCCCTCATACATAGTTGCTGCTGACAGCGTTGCGGTTATACCACATATCAGTCCAAAAATTCCTCCTGTAATTAGAAAATGGAACCTCTGATTAGATACATTTACATTAGCCAGCTTTCAGTTGAGACAAAAATTTAAGCAGTCTGTACCCTTTTCTCTGTACCTGTAATAAGACCCCTTGAAGTGGCTTTCACCCACATGATGGAGAGAAGAACTGGTGGAAAACACGGAATCGTAACAATGGCGCCAACATAGAAAATCCAATTAAGATCGATTCCAGACTCAAAAACCAGCATTCCAAGAGGAATGATGCCGATAGTGACCAACACAATGCACCAATTTTTGAAATGAATCAGACTGTCCTGATACTGTCGATACTGACCATGGATTGGACACTCATAACGAGGCTTGATGCAGTTCTCGGTGACCTGGTTTCTGCGAACTATATCCTCTGCGCAGCCGTGACAGCGTACGACACTGGTACACTGACAGTGAAGGTCATTTCGACTCTCGTAAGTGACCACCAAGGTCCTTTTCTTGTTTTTACCACATAAAACACATTGTCTTCTCTTCATTCCGGCTCTGCAATGAAAATGGACTTGAATCAAAATTAGCACACTTTTTCTTATAGGCATACTAAATTTCACTGTACTTTTTGGTAAAACTAAAATTGAGCATGTTTTATTATTTTTAAAGGAACTATATAAACCTACGAGTATTATCAGTACAGGTACTGGTTATGTCCAGATTGCATCGTTATGCTGAAACCTTCAGTCGTCTGGTTTGTGGGACAGAAACTTGCTTTTCTTAGAATCTACTACGTATGTTGGGTACTTACCATTTTTATTGAAACACTTGCAACAAACAGTATACCTGAACGGTCTGACGTAGGTCTGGTAGATGTCGTATACAATGATGGAGGATATCGCCATAACCTCCCCTGATCCTGTTGACATCAGCGCCATCGCACCCATAGTCAGAATCAATATGCCACCCGAGGAACCCAGAACCTTCTCAGCAATGAGTGGTGTTACCAAACCTACAAACGTTTCAAACCCAAGTACTCCAACTGACATACCTGATGTGTTTGCTTTAATGTTTCCGTATGAAAATTGATAATTACCTTCATCAATTTGACCTGGTGTCAACAGATGTGTTCCGTTTTCCATGCTTAAGGCAAGATATGCCATACCGGTTGTGGTTGCCATTGTGGCAGGAATAGCGAACCACATAAAGCCCGCCAAAATGAAGCCCCAGACGCCCTGTATCGGCTTAGCAGCAATTCGACTCTGCCACGAAGCCTGGTCACAATAAGTGACCGCCGAGGAAACAAAAACCTCAATGACCCCGTAAAGGATTGCTACTCCAGAACGAAAGGTCAAATAGCTGTAGTTCTCGTTTTCAGGAGGCCCTTTGACGCATGAAATGTATTCATACATCTTGGAGACATCGCCAATGGAATCAAAGGCGATCGAATCATTGTGAAGGATCTTGACAACAAATACTATTAATAGTATGAATACGAGACAGGCATTAAAGTAAGACACATAAAATGTCGTCCCAATTCCTCCGACCAAAGAGTAAGACCCGAACAGAACCGCCATTACAAAAAGTGAGAATTCGTCCGAGGTGTCTTTAGTAAGGGACTTAATGGTGGCTCGACCTGCTAGTAACAGCCCGATCATTATAACCAGGTTAGTGATCAAGGCAAATGCACAAAAGACCACGTGAGCAGATTTGCCGAAACGAGCGTGTATAATCTGAAATGAAAATAATTTTCTACTGAAGTTTTTTATTCTTTGTGAAATTTAGTAAATCATAATTCAAATTTTTTAAATGTGTCACGTGGTTCACTTGCTGAATAATCCATCATCAAAAGAGAAAATAACATTAAGATAACAATTGCAAAACGTAGAGGAAACAAGTAAGACATAATGTGGATCGGAGCAATAAAGAGAGATAGTATAATGCGAAGAACATGATTTCAGCATACAATATACTAGTATATTATTTGCCTTGTTGAAACAGTTATATCTTAATAAATGTACCTGTAAATATGTTTTAGCTCCAGGTGCCCGAGTTTTGAATTGCACCGAGAATATCGGGAATATAAAGATGTTAACCATGATCCCTACTGCGTACCAGAATGGGCCAGCGACTCCATTCTGCAACAGAAAAAAATTATGGAGATGAAAGGTTAATTGTTTCTAACAAAGATTGTCATTTCAAACATTCAGTAAGAGGATTTTTAAACACATAAAATTGTAGGTTAATGGTTATACTTTTGTAAATTGAATTTGTTCCTTAGATTTTTCTTGATGCTGATGATCTCCGTTGCTAGAACACAAAGAACTGCGAGCGCTAACTCTGGATCCTCGCCTACCTTTCACACATGCACAAGTAGTGAAAAAAGTTTGGTATATATGCAATTTTTTTCTGAACACAAATTTAATTTGTTTTACTGGTGGGATAGGGCGTAATAAACTATGAAAAAATCTTTTTCCATTGAATTTTACGTATAAAATTAGCGAGTTTAACCAAAAATGTAGATCTATTCCCTTTCTTTTGATACATTACTTTTAAGTCATAAGGAATACATGTAGAATACGATATCTTTTTGATGAAAATGACCTAGCTGGAGATAGGTCGCGAAACAATGTTACCATTCTTCACTTATCGTTGGCCTTTAGTTAGTTTATGCGTTTAAAATTAAATCATACTTTTTTCTTCCATAGCACATCTACTGGTAGGACAACTATCTTATTGATATTGAATTTTTTTAAAGCTGGTGTCTGAACGCGACATGTTGCAGGTGAAGCCCAGGAAGGGTGCACTGTACCGGAAATGAAGCTTTTGAAAACTTAATTTATAGAGAGATGGACTATCAGTGTTTTTATACATTCGATTCATGTCCCCCTTTTTTAAGGAAAAGCCCATCAATGATGTATGATACTGTCGGAGTTACTAACGATACATCACGTGACGGGCCAGGCTGTCTCACATCACTCACAGTTTCGGTCCTTAGCAAATCGATCGCGTCCTTATTCGACAGTGTCATCCTCCCAAAAAATCTCGATTCATTAAGTGTTTAATGTTTGTGATTAGATTACAGAATAACGATATTTAAGTGTGAATTAGATAATCAATGCAGTAGGTCCACTTTTGTTCGTGTTATTTTGC
This sequence comes from Saccostrea cuccullata, assembly GCF_032062105.1. Lineage (NCBI taxonomy): Eukaryota > Metazoa > Mollusca > Bivalvia > Ostreida > Ostreidae > Saccostrea > Saccostrea cuccullata. The sequence continues at coordinate 123,802 of NW_026921375.1, forward strand.
TATAAAGTAGACGGTTCAACTGGTCTGAAGACCTAGATTCCAGCAGTCTTTTAATTACATTACGTACTAATGGTATAAGTTCAGTCGATTTTCCTCTGATATTTTATGAATCTTATACCCCAATAAAACGTCTGTCCTGGCAGGGTTTACAATGGATTTAAGCTTTAATCATTATTAGGACATGAAACAACAGGCATTGTGTGAAATGGCGCTTTTTATATTAAACATATCCGTATAGTCCTCTTATCTCACTAGCTATGTGAACTGCAAATCATATGGTGTTACTTTTCTAATATCAGTGGCTATATCACCCAATTCATTTCTTTCTTACACCATTTAAGGTTTCGCCTTACAAATTTGACTGTCCAATTTGAAATTACTTCCAACAAATATAAGTCGAACCTTCCTATCATCTGGCGAAGATGTATAGACATTTCGTGGCATAATTCTCTAATTTTCTCAACTGACTCTTTTTCTATTTGATTTTCCATTGAAAGTGGGGATATAATGAAAATCCAACAGAAGAGCAAGGTCCTAATTGCGCGCAGATGGAAGGCCCTTATCTGGACGAAACAAACCAAGACAGAAGTGATATAGGGGCCTAATCTTATTATAACGGGTGGTCAACTTGCAGTGAATTCTAAAATAAATATTCACTTTGGTACAAAACATGTGTCTGTTAGAAAAATTCTCTGCCTATCGGTTCAATTATAGCGCTCTAGATCGCCAAGGAACTGGCCGAAATGAGAGCTTAACGTCAACTTAGCTTAGCATCGTACATTAAATGTGTGCTCAAGTGTCCTCAGTTTTCTATTTTGGACATCTTTATCCCTGGGACACAGTATACAGGAAATACTATCTGACACCGTCTGTCAATACAAATGTAGGAAAGTCAATGTCTCTCTACCACATAGAATGACGAGGAAGACTTAGGCATTCTTGCATTCCTAGGGCATTTCTGTGCGAATTCAAACATTGGGCACCAAGCAAGCGCACAAAAAATAGCTTTGCACAGACCCTGAATCCAAACCCTGATTGCGGCTCAAGGCAGATTAAAGTGATATGATAGCTATATCATTTTTTTTGACGGTTACCTTCACAATTTTACTATAGTGCCACCATGTCATGACCTTCAACATTTTAACCTTATGTCAAGGTAACTGAGAAAAAAAATCATCTCTATTAAACATTTTCTCACTTGGATTAGGCATTATTTTTAGCTCAAATACTGTAAAACAATGCCCTTGACTTTTGAGAAGCTTGCGAGTCAAGATCATATCTGATAATCTTTGATATAGGCAAATTTATATTGCTGGCAAAAATGCAAAAAACAAACGAAGCCATGAGTTGACTGGCAGACATATTGACAAAGGAAATCCTGTTTAACCTCATTATACTTGGCGTGCTCAAAATGTGCATATTCAAAATCTAAATGTTGAGCCACCTTTTTTGAGTTGCTAACTATGGTGTCTTTATGGGTTTCTCTGATTTTGTGTATTCTAATAGAAACAATATGAGTATAACTTGTTACTAAATTTTGCTTGAAATGCTGTTATACCTTTGTTGTAAGGGTAGCACTATGAAGTATGTCTCCAGGCCAGAACAACTGGGAGGCAACCGTCACAGCTGTCAGACTCAAACTGACGTTACCACCGGCGTCAAATGTAGTATCTAGATTATGCTCGTCATGGAAGATGTATTTCCGAACAGCATTATGGAGCATGGCTAGCAGTATAGAAAATCCACCAAATCCTAGGACCATAAGTAAAGCCGACTCGTATCGCTCAAGAACGGGTTTAACTCTACAATGAAACACTCACCGGAGTTAGGTTGTGTTTTATTATCTTGTTGATATATTCAATTCATAAACTTATTTGTCAATAGCTTGTTGGTTTTTTTTTTTTTTTTTTTTTAGAAATTGTACGTAGAGCTTGCTCTTGTGTATCGATTTAACTGGGATACATAAAATCCTTATGCAGGTGATAAAGGTACATTGCTACACAAAAGTAAGGGAAGCTGAAGTTTTCACGTTTATCATAAAGTTTATTGTTAGATTACCACTATGACTCTGTGGTATCTTTTACTTCAAGCTCACTGGGATATATCGTGTCGACATATGAATGCAAATATCTATTGTTAATTGATATGTCGAGTTGAAAGCCAATGCAAGCTTTTTCTTCTTCTCGTGTAAATACGCAAGGTTTCAAATAAATTCTTCTTCATATGAATACAACAAATAGGTCTGATTATAACGGGGCGCAATTGGGACCCATGGGAATTCCAACGGATTGCTGGAAGAACCGGTCTCCAAAAACCACTTACAGTGTAGATATAGTCAATCAGAAACTCAAGCACCCTTTTAGTATCAACTTGAGAGTACTTGTATGTACAATCAGAATGTTTTAAGAAAACATATTTTCAAATGACCAGAAAAGTAAAATATACGAGTTTCATTTTATTGAAAAGGCAACTGTCACTGATGTTAAAATATCCTTGACTTAAATTTATCGTGAGGAATGATAGAAGAAAAGAGAAAAGACTCTGTTATGTCTGAAAATTTTGATTTGAAATATTTTTCTCCGAAAGTTCTACGACTAATCTGTCTCAATTTAACATCTGAAATCGTATGCTTAAGTTATAGTATATCTTCGATTTATTACATGTACTATAAAACACGGTTTATTCCAAGAAAAAAAATACATGTAGTAAAAGTATACATTGTAGGGATTGCAAAGTATTTGTGATGATACTAAAAGTGCATTAATGTTTTGGCAATGCTCTCAGAATGCTTATTTATATGTTTTTAATTAAATTTATTCATTAAGTACGAGTATATTTATCAAACGTTGGAGAGAAAAAAAGGTGAGCTGTATGGTCTGAATGGACTACAAATAATTTCGTGTAGGAACATACACATACTGAGTATTCTATTACATATGTCTTGTGATCGATATATTTTCTATTGCACAAAATCATATTTTTGATATTTTAAAATGAAGCTTATAGTTAATCTTATTTAATCTCTCTATCTCAATGCAGAAGCTGTGAGCGCTGTGGTTCATGAACCTGGATCCATGTGAGATTGTATAAAAGTACACGAATTTAAATGAAATTGTCAAAGTTAAACCACTCACTTAGATTTTTGACCCATTTACGTTACCTCCGTTAAACTTTAAGAAGGAGTAAAACACGATAAGAATAGCAATACTAAGAACAATACAAATAATATTCGTGGACATGAAAAAAAAAAATAGGGGGTCACAGAGGAGAGTGAGAGCGCAATAACATGTCTGGCTTAAAGTTTGATCAAGGATGCAGACTTAATAAACAGCTACCAATCTATAATTTCACATGATCAACTTAAAAACAAAAAGAAAATAATGGACAGAAAGAAACAAAAAGTAACATTTTTTGAAGATGTCCAGTATCTACAGTTTGATACAAACTTTTGACTCAAACATTTCAATTGCTTTCTATATTCTTTGGTTTATTCAGTCCATGAGGTGCAATGATAACGATGTATTGATGAGATAAAATATTGACTGTCATTGCTTTACTGAGATAAAAACACAAACGAGAGAGAGAGAGAGAAGACTTACCCAGTGGTTCCGGGTGCTGGACTGAGGGTCGCTGGACATGCTGACCTGTTGAATCCTGCAACCACGGTCACACAAAGTCCTAGCAGGACGAAATTTTGACTTCTCACCATGTCGCACGTTGGGGGTAAATACCAGCACCTGAGGAGGGTCAGTCGAGGTCGACAGGTAACGGGAAGTTCTCACGGAGGATTCCTGCGCGGGGAATGAAGCTGGTCGCGTCTGTGGAATCTATTATATACGCTCTCATACAGAACACATTACCCCTTCAATAGTCGATAGACCTGGTGTAAAGAGGGCATCAATTATAACGAACCACCCAAGATTTATTTTCTCTCAGTTTACAAATACATGCATATTGATACAAAGTATTCATAATTATGTATTACAATGAGATCTATCAATTTTTGATAGTTTTAGTCCACGAGAGAGAGAGAGAGAGAGAGAGAGAGAGAGAGCACAGAACCCGACTGGAGAGGAAGTGAGTATCCTTATTTAGTGATTGCGGCAGGACGTTCCAAAAAATAATAAATTCTTAATATATTTTTTCGTCTTATTCAAATATACTAGAAAACTATACAGCATTGCATGACGACATGGCGTTTAAATTTAATAATGTTATTTATTAGTGTGATTATTTTATCAATAAAAATTAAAACAAGTTAATTCAGAGAAATGTGTCCCTTGCTTAACGAAAAAAAGAAGAGTATGCGCGGATCTAGTAGTGGGGGTCAAAATGGGATTGGTGAGGGGCAGGTGGGGCAATTGGAGTAATAGTATACAATTTCATTGCAAAACTTAAAAGCTTCGTGAGATATCGCCTTGAAATGAATTTTACACACTAACAGTGTATGAATATATACGACCTTTGTTCTCAAAATAAATAGAGGTCCATTTTAGGCCAAAGGAAGTCGTAGTATAAATTTCGCTGCAAAATCCCAATGAATTCTTGAGTTTCGCCCAGAAACGAAAGTGTTAAGACAGACTAAATTTATTACCTTGACCTTTGACCTTAAAATCGATAGCCCTTTTTCTTAGGCCGTAGGGAGTATAATTTTTCGCAAAAGCGAGAGAAATGAAAGTGTAACAGTGTGACAGAAATATAGACGGATGAACAGACAGACGGACAAACTGATATTAATTACCCTCACTGTGTGAAAGTGTGAGACAATAAGGACGTTTACATTGGATATGCCATATACACAACTAGCTGCAATGCATTATGGAGCCAAAGGCTTTCTTTTCGGTGTTCATTCCGTTTCTCGACTTTGTCTAGATATGAACACATTGGCTTTCCATTGTATATAAATATCACCTGCAAATCCTTACAAAGCCCCAATTAGCAAATAAGTACTTGCATTATTTTGAAACTTGTTACACATTGTTTTTACAGGAAATATAAATCTTGAATTGCACATACATAACCTTGAACCAAATCCAAATAAATATGGCTACTAGTAATTTCCACATTTTGGGGTGCTTATTATCTAAAATATCAAAGACCCATTAGGCACAGCTAGTGAAATGTACATAAATTTAGATATAACTCTTCAACAGAAATACTGGTGATCATTTTTTCAGATAACCTTGCAAAATGACTGTTTAAAAACATTAATGTTTTGATTTGAATTTTGCTGTTTCCTCTCTTGATGACAATGGTGTTATGATTTACATCAATAGATGGAAAGAGAAAACAAACAAAATATTTTGTGAGAATATCAATAATTTATTTATAAAGATAAAAATTAACTTAATCTTTGATATTTACAATATCACATAAAATAAACAAAGAATAAATATGCTTAAAGTTGCAGCACCCAATACTGCAGTAAAGCAAAGAGTATATTTAAGTCTATCATAATTTTAACTTCTAAGGCCTCTGAGGGACTTCTTCCAAGTTATAAATAAACATCTAAAATGTATTCAGCAGATCTTAAAAATATCATGTACAAAATAGATGGGACTTCTGTAGGCTATGGCCAAACTGTGGATCGACTACAACAAATTGATTTTGTGTGCTTGAACCACTAAAAACCTACAGTGTATTTGCAATCAAGCACATATTTCTTATTAAGTTTATTATAAACAAGTAAAATGGTCATGGACAGCACAAACACCATATTACATATGAGGTTGTGTTTGGTCCAAGGTGTGGCAATTTGGTATCACAGTAATTTGTAACTTGTATAATAATTTGTAATTGGTATAAAGTGTTATTTGTAACTGATGAAGCAACAATAAGATGATACACTGATTAACAAACTTACATTACGGCATGTAAAGGCTATCTAATGATGGAATGCTATGATGCACTGAATGCTATGATGCAGTATCATCTTGATCTTGTCTATGCACATCTGCTAAAGTCTTCTGTTCAGATAGATCGCTCTGATTGGTCGCTCCAGTATGAATATTTTCATTGGTCAATGTTATATCAGTTTGATTGGTCTTTACAGTGACTTGACCTGTGCCCTGACCACTGTTCTGTGTGTCTGTTGTGTTGTCCCCTGTCTGTGTGTCTGTTGTGTTGTCCCCTGTCTGTGTGTCTGTCCTGTTATCCCCTGTCTGTTGGTCTGTCCTGTCCACTTCCTGGTCACTTTCCTCGTCCTCGAGGACCACGTAGTTACTCATGCTGGGTGTGGCCTGGGTGACCTGTGGGAAGGGCCGTTCACTGTTCTCCAGGGATGTCGCATCCCAGTCTGCACTGCTCTGGGAGCCCAGTAGATCCCTGTGGGAAGAGGAAGGGGTATTATCCCCTGCAAGGAGAGGGGTCCGTTCATTGTCAGATTTCATCTTTGACTTGCTGATAGTTTTTTTCATTGTTTTGCCTGTAAACAGATATTTTATTTAATAAAAAAAAAAATTAAGGTAAGTATTAAGCTTTAGATAAGATTAAAAGGAGAGCTTGAGTCAAAACATGAATTCTTACTTTTTTTTAAATTATAAGTAAAACTAATATTTTCTACGTTATTAGTTTACATGCATACTTTTATTCTATACTATTGTTTTACATGTATCAAAATACATTTTGTATACTAAGGAAGTATATATTGGTATGTCAACCAATTTTCTTCACCCACAAATTCTGGAAGATTTACAACATAGGATAAATGAAAAACTCAGTATTCTATTATATGTACCAATACAGTTGAGTAGTTTAAGAATTTTTCAATTCTCGACCTTCACATATGCATACTCACTGATGACCTTGACATGCTCTATGACATCATCTTTCATGTCTGACACATCCCACATGGACAAGAATGAGGAAAAACAGCTGACATTCTCATTTTCACTGCTGATGAAAGGTTTGTGGGAAAATGAATAATAATGAGCAATGGCCGCCAAGAACATCTCAATGCAGATCAAGAAGTCCTGGATTTTAAAGAAATATAAAATTAATACCGTATACACTATTTTGCAATTTTAGCTTCTCAGAAAGACAACAGATTTGAGTTTTGTTTTCTGTTTATACCGTATAAGTTGAAATTATGGCAAGACGCAAATTTAGCCATTTTTAAAAAGCTATTACAAATAAAGTGCAATTAATTTTTAGCGGTATTCAATTTTAGTGATCTTGGCACCCTCATTAAAAATGTTTAAATTAAATCCTCCCTAAAAAATTCTGCTTATACAGTATTTGAAATTTATAAGTACTATATATAAACCTGTTGGCCAATACCTGTAATCCCGTGGCAACATCTTGGATGGAATGGTAGAAGACCCAAGTACCATCTTCAGGAATCCAGCCCACTTTGACCATTATAGCAATGGCCACTGACTGCCTAAAGAAATGGAAGAGACCTTTACCTAGGTATCTCATCAAGAATTGGAATGTTTACTGTACAATTTACAATGGTTCATTGAGGAAAGCACTTACCAGAATGAGAAGAAGACAACAAATTTAACACAGAGGAACTTTGGCAGTGGGTTAATGGGAGCTAACTCTTCCTTCATTGCTTTATAAAACAACACCAGGCAGTACATAGCCCACTAGAAATAATATCATAGTTGTCAAACTTAATAAATACAAAATATTGGAAGAATGTAAACTTTAACAGAGGGTATATGGTACCTACAATTTGTGAGATGTTGTTGATAATCACTAAATAGGACCAGGCTGATTTAAAATCAAAGTCTCCTTCATTATACACATCATTTAGCTGACAAATTCTGCAGGGAAAAAATGTAAATATGTTAAAAATTCCAAAGAAAGTACATGTAGCTACTACATAGTTGAAGCATCTTTCCTTATTAAAAGTTAATTTATTTTTTATCTAAATTCTAATTTTCTAAAGCAAGTAAAATCTTTGTTTCATAAGTTTTCACTACTTACAAAGCTATAACTGTTGTCACTGGTCTAACAATGGTATACTGTAATGCCCCATGTTTACATCTGTTGATGAATGAGCTGAAAAAAATATGTTGTTTTATTATACTGCATTTACAAAGAAACAAAATATATACCCATATAAAAGATTTTTTCTAAAAATGAATGGTGGTAAACCAGTAAAAGATAAGATTAATCAATTATAATTTTGCAAACTTGAAGATTTAAAATCTGAGATTAATAGTTAAAATTATTAAACAATAAAATGCTTTCCCTGGTTGTTTGTATGAAAATTAATGTTGCAGCTGTTGCAGAAAAAAACCCTGTGCAAATGGGATTTGTAATTTTTTTCCTGTGAAAACAATAATGTTAATTCCCAACCTATCGATCAAAGAGACATTTTATTTGAAGTTTAAATATATGTATGAATAATAATTCAAATTAATCCTACTCCTCAAAACTAGGTGGCTTGCTTAGCACCATTTAAGTACTGATAAATGACTTTTGATTTCTTAAAACAAGAAGGAAATAATATCCTATTATGAAATACATGTAATGTATAACAAATTAAATTACCCTAAAAATTTCTAAGAGAAGCTGTAAGTATTTATTTGATAAAAGAAACTATATACTGAAGATAAGATTGTGCTTAAATCCATCAATTATCAAGTAAGACAAAATAAAACTTATCACAGAAAGTGGCTTATATGTCTAGCAATTTGTTATCTAGAAAAAACAGTAGCAGATAAATACCAGGAAGACTTACTATTTCATTTGCCAGGAAGGAAAACAACAGAATGGACAGATATGTTTGACAGGTTCTTTGTTTCTGAGTGCTATTTCAAGGTTAGGGTTTTCTATCCATAAGTAATTTAACAGGTAGGCCATGAAGTTGTAAATGACATAAGCTTCATAGCATTCTCTGAGAGTGTCCAGGTAAATGGCAGCATCTGGAAATCGTAAGGCAAACCACTGAAAAATACAAAAAGCTAAAATAAATGATGACGGAATTTTAGTCTAAGCCAGTCCTATTTCAGGTTTTGAAATAAATTACTTATGTATCAAAATGTTGCCTACTTACTGCATTGACTGCATATATTGGGACCATCCATAATATTCTGCAAAAATAAATATTCTATCAAATATTCATATTATACAGTAAAATCTGACACTTTTATTTATACTTATACATTGTGTGCTACTCTTATACCGCTTCTTCATTCAGTCCAAAACTCATTAAGCCCATTACCGGTAATGTTCATAGCCATTTGCTGACTGATAATGATATTCCTGAAACTCATGATTACAATATGTCTACCAAGGTTGTTTGTTTAAATTAAATCTGCACTTTTGTTGATTTCAAGAAATATAAATATGTAGGACTCCAAAGTGCTATGGGACTCCAAAGTCCAATGGTCATGCCAAAGTCCGATGGTCTGCGCAAAACCCTGATGGATTGACACGCCAAGGTCCGATGGTGCCGAAAACAATTAATGTTTATGACGTCAAAGTACTTCTGCACAAAAATGCGATGCCGCGCCATACCATGGCCCGATTGTTTAAAATAAATACAAATATAAATATTAAACGCAACGATTAAACCTCATCTTTTGGATATACCCTAATCAGTCGAAAAATGCAAAATATGTGGGTGGGTGCAAGACTAACCCTAATTACTCGACTAGTGTGCGAGGACTAACCTTAAATCTCTCCAGTTGTGCAATGCAAGGACTCACCCTAATCAAGTGAGAGGTGTGCAAGGACTAACCCTAATATATCTGGAAGGTGCAAGCAATAAGCCAAATCAATAAAATTGTATTCGAGGACGAATTCAGAAATGATGGCTTTTGAATGCAGGACAATGGCGTCAAGGATTGACGTTGGACTATTGTGATGACATAAGCATTGATTGTTCCTCCGCACCATCAGACTTTGGCATATCAGACCATCGAGCTTTAGCACAACATGTCTCATAGGAAACGAGCCATCGGACTTTGGCGTGACCATTGGACTTTGGCATCCGTAAAGACAGCTAGCCATCGGGGTTTGGCGCAGACCATCGGGGTTTGGCGAGACCATCGGACTTTGGCGTCACCATCGCACTTTGGAGTCTTACAAATATATTGACCAATAAAAAACTACCACGGTATTAAAGTCTTTATGCAGAACACTTAGAGTCTTAGACTGTTTTTTAGAAAATGGCCCATTTTAATAAATAAGCTCTAAGCCATGTAAAATTTCTTGAAGAGTAATGTTATATGTTAGGTTTATCCGAGATTCTTCTGACTCTAACCCCTGCTTATAATATTGTGACTTTTGCAGGGACACAAGTCACAATATAAAAAGCAGGGATTAGAGTCAGATGAATCTAAGATTAATGTTAGGTCATTTTTGTTTTACCATATTGTACATCCTTAAAAAACAACTCTCTCTGTTGTAAGATATAAGAAACTATGAACTTAAGCACATACCATATATTTACATTACAGCTCTTTCGGATCATAATGTTATCCAATTAAATTAGTGATATCATGTACTGTTTAGAAGATCAGAAGATTGTTCCAAAATGTTATACCTAATGATATGTCTTTGAAGAACTGGTTGAGTATAGTTGACTAAGTGTTGAAGTATACCCCAAAATGATATGGGGATAGCCATCATCACAAATATTCCACCAGCAAACCATGCCTGCACGTGCTTGGGCGCACCCTCTCTATTAAGTTCCACAACACACAGCGGAAGCGCTATTATTGCCAAGACAAAATATAAGCCGATAAAAAACGGTCGAATCCAGTGTCGCCATTGATGAAAAAAATCCATGTCCCCGTACTTCTCAACTACAAAATGTTTATTTCATTTCAAAGTTAGGTCTAAAAGGAAGAAAACAAAACACTTCTGCTATCAATGTTTTCCTCCTACCGTCTACCATGTTTACATCATGTGATCATCACAAGACTTTGTTAAGTCGTACTCAAAATTACTATATATTTTTACCATTTTAGATATTCATTATGATACTAAATACAGTTAGACCATTTTTATATTTTAAATAAGTCATGTTGTAGATGAATAAATGTTAAAAGTTTATTTCATCTATAGTTTTAAGTCTCCTTTTAACTTTTAGATTGTGGTACGACTTGTTTATATTTTACCTTGAAAAATGAAAGTAGAATTTTCAGTCAGATGATCATGTATCATTGTAGTTGACGTGTTGTTATTGTTCTTAACAACGTTTAACGGTAAGGTAAGAAATATCATTTTATCCAATAAAATAGAAAAATACATCACTTATTTATTTTCTTTTGCCGAAATTTTCAAAACGTGAAATCTGTTTATTGAAATTTCCCAACCTAGCTAAGGATCAATCCCGATCAGTAGGTTGATGAAATAAGTAAAAAAAAAAAAAAATTATTGTTCTAACTTTTTACACTATCTTTTTAGCATTCTATACACAGGCACTTGTGGTATATATCATACACTTCAAAAGACTTTTTCTTGGCAATTGAATTGCTTTAGAAGTCTCTGATTGAGCCTCTTAATTGTAAACCACTCATTTATTCCTTGAAAATTACTTCAATACATTTTAAGATGAGAAAGACTTTAAATGGTAAACAAACAATATCACTTTTATGTAGGTTAATGATTGATATATTAACAAAATATGAGCTTGAAGTGGGGATGACGGATATTGAGATACCTTAGAGTAGTGGTTGAAATAAGTAGGGGTGCCCAATGTATGAAAAAAGTGCCTGTGATTATAATTGATTATGAATAATTAAACATGTAATTTGGGATTGTATTTTGTAGTGTTTGCATTCAAGAAATTTTCAGCATGGCAGAATGCCAGATGGAGAGAGGTTCTCGGGGAGCAAGACCTCGTCCCCAAAGGCCACCCCCAATAAACCAAAGCAGGGACAACATTACAGACTTAAAGTCATTCCAGAAGTTACATGATTCTGCATTCAAAGCTATCAACAAAGGACTTGCTTTGGATGAGGAATCAAATATCCCACTTGCTTTAACCAACTACCAGAAAGGACTAGAACAAATTGAGAAAGGACTAGTGATAAATGCAGAAAATTTGAAATGTTCAGAAGATGAGAAGAATGAAGTGAAATTAATGCAGCAGAAAATGACAAAAACTAAGCTTCAGATTGAGTATCGAGTGCAGTCTTTGACTCAGACTAGGAATGGATCTATGGAAGTTGAGGCCCCTCCATCCTATGAGGAGTCCATCTCCTCCCCAGGGTCAGTGTCAGATGAAGCTTTTATTTCCTTGGGAGATTCTATAATGGGTGACCAGTCATCTGATGACACTCTCTCAGCTAATGCAGAGGAGATCTTTAATATACCTGATGGAGTACAGATATTTTACATCACACCAGAGGGATTTGTTAGTGCTCCTTCTTACCCAACCTCCCTGAGAATATTCCGGTTTACAGACCCACCTCCTGCAGAAGATCAGAATAGACCCCCAGCATTTCTGAAAGTAGACAATTGGATGTACCCTTTGGTTCCTGGAATGTCCCCAGCACTGCATGCTACAAATGGTTCATACATTTTTCCTGATGTAACTGCATCCAGTGAAGGTAACATCTAATATTGATTTATGAATTAACTGTTATAACATGGTCATCCCAGTTTTCTAGAGGATTGAATTTTTCTATTGCTTCTATTGTAGGGTCCTCAGTTGGCTTGATTTTGCCCCCTGATGCGACCCCAAGACAGAGACAACAGTTTGAACAAACTTTGGCGTCAATGACAGCTCTGCTGGATCAGACTACACCAACAGCCCCACCCCTGGAGCAAGAGCCCTCAGCACCACCCATGCAAATCGAGCAAGAAGCTACCCACATATCTACAAAAGGTTTGATTTGCTCAGAATGTATCAAAGAATCTTGATATTAATTAATTTATTTTTTTCGATTTATTTTTACAGATTTGGATGAATCATCATAATTAGAATCCATAGCATATTTTTATTAACATGTATTTTTAAAATAATTGTTTAGGTGGTGTTACTGTGGCAGAATCAGAGGTAACTGTGAAGGAGAAAACCGAAGAAGGAACATCTACAAAGATAGCCAAGGGCATCACAATAGGTAAGGGATCAAGACAAAGGCTGAAGTTTGCTTAGAAAAGGTAGAGTCTTGTTTGACCAAAATTCACATTTACCACTCAAACAATTATAGTACATGTGTATCAGTTCTGAGCAAAGCCTGGATTCTTGGTTGATGGGAGATACATGTACCTTTTAAGAAAAAAATCAGGAAGTGATATTTTCCTTGAATTTTGAATACATGTATTTATAAACAGTTTTTAATTTCACTTCAATTTTGAAAAAAGTTGCCTCCCTTCCTTGTTAAACTGAAATAAAGATCCCAGGCAGCAATTCTAAACAACATGTGGGATTGGAGACTGGCCGTTCAGATGAGATTATTGGTGTAGTGTGGCAGTAGATGTTGGCATGAAAAAAATTCCTTACTACTCATTGACCCTGAGTGCCAAGCATAGTATAAATTTGCAGTCCTTCAATGGCAAATGGTGACCTCTATATGAGCTGAAATTTCTCAAGAGAGACATTAAACAACAAACAATCAAACAGAACATGTACCCATAGATTGAATTCAAGTATACATCTTATTAATGATACTTTTGTAAAGAGGTTATCTAAAATAACATTTACACTTCCTATTTCAGCCTCTCAGTGGATTTCCTGGGGTCTGGAGAAGGGGTCAGAGAAAGCTGGACACTACATAAAACTAGGATCCGAGAAATTAAAGGGACATCTAGTTCCTGAACAGCCCAAACCAGTCGACCCAAAGCTGCAGAAAGGAGCAGAGTATGCTAGGAAGGGGGCTCATGTCGCTGTGTCTGTCAGCTCATATGTAGGTAAGGATGAATAAGATCAAAATCACCTGAATGTATATCTATTGGTAAAAGAGGCCAGGCATGTAAATTTGTCAGCAGGTTGAGAAGTTAGATAGGTGATCTGAAAAAGGGCTCAACATTGTCCTTTTTCAAATTGTCTATTTTGAGTTCATTTTGTGATTAGAAAAGTATCTTAAATTACACTTGTTTGATCAGATAAGTTTCCTTTTTCACACCTTTTTGATACCTTTTTCACAATTGTCAAATACATAAAAAAAACATTCACAGAATGCACCCAACACTTTTATTAAAATGATTTAAACATGCAGTGCAAATCCATACTCCATAACACTCAGCAAAACCTCAACGAATATCATTATCAAACAAGTATTAATTAAGTTGGAGGAGATGCTTAATTGAAGATTTTTTGTATATCTGAGAAAATGTAGACTTATTCTTTTATAGGTTAAATCAAATATATATATATATCTGATATTAGCCTATTCCTCAGTTATAAACTCAATTATATTTTAGTGACAAAGTTGGGTCAGGCTACAGTGGCAGTAGCTAGAGAGGTGGCGCCACATATCAGAAAACAAGGGCAGAAACTCCTTCCAGAATCTGTCAAAAGCAAGGCAGGTGCCTCTGGCAGTAATCCTAAAGTGGACAAAGTCATAGACGGCACAGTGGAGGTGGCAGCCTCCGGACTTAAAGGTTGGCAGTTTGAATCATCATTAATTATAGATTTAGATGTACATTTGTAATTTAGAAGTAAGAAGTAACTTTTATTATGACAGGTTTTGGGACAGTTTTCATGTCACTTTTGTTACATGTATTTTTAATATTACAGGTTTTGGGACTGTTTTTATGTCACTAGAGGCAGCTGCTAAAGCCCTGGCTAGAAACCTGGCTAATGAGACCGTTACCGTGGTCAGTCATAAGTAAGTACACAATAAATGTACCTGTGCATTAAATGATTATAAAATCAAAATTCATTTTTATATCCTTGCAAATGTTTCTCTGTTTAATCATACAAGTAAGACTGTAGGTTCTTTTAGAGTTTTATGTCTGTAACAGTGAGAGAAATCAAAAATATAACATTCAATACAAGTTCAGTCCAGCAGATCTCTTCAGAGACTTTTTAGGTCACCTGAGTAACTCAAGTGACCTATTGCTATCCGTTTCCGTCCGTCATCATGTGTCGTGCGTCGTGTGTTAACATTTGAACATTTTTAGCTTCTTCTCTGAAACCACTGAACCAATTTCAACCAAATTTGGTATACAGCATCTATGGGTGAAGGGGAACAAAACTTGTGAATTTTATGGTTCCCGCCCCCCCCCCCCCCCCCCCCCGGGGCCTGAGGGGTGGGGCCAAAACCACTAAAATTATTGCAATCTTTAAAAATCTTCTTTACTCCTGGACATCAAGCAGGCAAACTGTTGGCATGAATGTAATGAGCATTGAGTCCTCTACCAAAATTGTGAAATTCATGGCCCCAGGGTCCGGGGTTCTAGTGCTAGGGCGGACTATATAGATTATATAATGAAAATACATGATTTCTTTAAAAATCTTCTTCTCTTCTGGGTATTAAGTAAAGTAACTAAGTACTTAGTTATGATGAACAAGAGTGCCTCTTCCAAAATTGTGAATTTTATTGCCCCAGGGTCAGGGGTTCTAGTGTTAGGGTGTGGCTCTATTGGTTACATAGTGAAAATGCATTTATTCTTTGAAAATCTTCTTCTCTGCTTCTGGGTATTAAATAAACTATTTAATTACATAGTTATGATGAGCAAGAGTGCCTCTTCCAAAATTGTGAATTTTATGGCCCCAGGGTCAGGGGTTCTGGTGTTAGGGCGGGGCTCTATTGGTTATATAGTGAAAATGCATTTATTCTTTGAAAATCTTCTTCTCTGCTTCTGGGTATTAAATAAACTATTTAAGTACATAGTTATGATGAGCAAGAGTGCCTCTTCCAAAATTGTAAATTTTGTGGCCCCAGGGTCAGGGGTTCTGGTGTTAGGGTGGGGCTCTATTGATTATATAGTGAAAATACATTAATTCTTTGAAAATCTTTCCTTTGCTCCTGGGTTTTATGCCAATGATCCAAGAATATATATTTATGATGAAGAAAGGTGCATCTAGCAAAATGGTTATTTTTTATGCCCCCTCCCCTCCTGGGTCATAGTCTGAAAATGAATTAATGCTTTGAAATCTGCTCTTTGATATTAATCAACCATTTTAGGATAAAATTTGCAAAATTTTGAAATATGTGGCCCCAACGTCAGTGGTTCCTTTGGGATGATGTGCACAACTGGTTATAAAGTGGAAGTGCATTTTCTCTTTGTTACTCTGATCTACCTTTGGGTATTAAGTAAATAGAGTAAGCATGCCAGTGGCGGATTTAAGGGGGGGCGCACCCGGCGCCCCCCCCCTAAAATTGTCAAAGTTAACGTAAATCACAGTTTCGTCTACAAAATGTTAATATGTATACTCGGTAGACCTCATTTTTACCCTACAAAATCTCTAGAATCCAGGAGCTTCCGGGGGCTTCGCCCCCTGGACCCCCACCAGGGCTTCGCCCTGGACCCACTGGGGGCCTCAAGACAGCCCCCAGACCCCTTGCCTACTTTTGACGCTCCCCCTAACTTCAAATCCTGAATCCGCGCCTGCATGCTAAGTCTATAATTATGATAAGCAATGGTGCCTCTTTCAAAATTGTGAATTTCATGGCCTCTGGTTTAAAATATGAACCAAATTTAATTGTTTGAAAGTTGTTGCTCAATACTCAGGTGACCTATAAGGCCCGTGTTATGCATAACTTCATTCATCCTTTTTCGTCCCTGTCACATGGCACAGTTATAGAAAACTGAATTAAACAATTAGAGCCTAGATCATAATGTCTTGTTCATTTTATACACTTTTATTATCATTCTCCTGTTTAACAGTCCAGTATATAAATGAACAAGAAGTAATGATCTAGGATAAAATTATTTAATAGAGACTACTTCTCTATAACTACTGGCATGCTATTATGTAAAACAGGAGAGTGCATGATAAATTGATAATGATACATTGTGATTATCAGGTATGGAAGTGAAGCTGCCAAGCTATCGGAAAATGCCTTGTATACAGTAGGAAATGTTGCCATGACAGCTTACAATGTAGACAATCTGGGTGTAAAGGCCATCGCAAAACGAGCAGCTAAAGAGACAGGAAAAGAGTTAGTAAAAGACATTCACAAGGAGTGGAAAGACGGCAGCAAAAACTCCAGTTATCAGTACTCAGCATTAAAAGACCAGCAGGAAAAACGTCCTTAGATTTATAGCTGTGTATATACTGTCATTATATCAATGTTATTTATATGTGGTGTAAGAAGCATTCCTGTAGGAACTCTGTTGATCTGTAATTCTGTATACTACTATAATACTGTGTGACATTAGTTTTAAATTGAAAACATAGTTATAGACTTTTTCTGACCTAAGAAGGGTTGGACCCTAAACTGTGATATCTTTCAAAAGATAGGTCGAGTAGAACCTTCCAGTAATTTTGGTTTAATGAAAATCTGAGATATTTTATCAAACTGAATATAAAAAAAAAATTGTGTAATATTAGACATTTTAATTTAAAATACATGTATTCAATAATATTTTGCTGAAATTGACCTACTGTCTTGTTTGCCTGAATATGCATATATAAAACTACTTTGTATCCAATTTAACTATATTTGTTAATATGTACAAGATAGACTTCATTTTTTCTATCAAATGACTTCCAAACACACAAGTTGTTGAAGACACAAAATCTCATTTTTATTGTCTTTTGTACTTCTAAACCAAAATTACAACAGAAATAAAAATTTTCGCTATTTTTCAACACTTTTCTTTTTTAGGTCACCTGCGTAAACTCAGGTGACCTATTGCTATCTGTTTTCGTCCGTCGTCGTGCGTCGTTTGTCGTGCGTCGTTCGTCATTAACATTTGAACATTTTCAGCCTCTTCTCTGCAACCACTCAACCAATTTCCACCAAATTTTACACAAAGCATCTATTGGTGAAGGGGAACAAAAATTATGAATTCCATGGTCCCTGCCCCCCTAGGGCCTGAGGGGTGGGGCCAAAACCACTAAAATTAGTGCAATCTTTAAAAATCTTCTTCTTTACTCCTGGACATCAAGCAGTCAAACTGTTAGCATGAATGGAATGACCATTGAGTCCTCTACCAAAATTGTGAAATTCATGGCCCAGGGTCAGGGGTTCTAGTGCTAGGGTGGGGCTGTATTGATTATATAGTGAAAATGCATTATTTCTTTAAAAATCTTCTTCTCTACTCCTGGGTATTAAATAAACTAACTAAGGACATAGTTATAATGAGGAAGAATGCCTTTTGCAAAATTGTGAATTTTATGGCCCCAGGGTCAGGGGTTCTAGTGCTTGGGTGTGGCTCTATTGATTATATAGTGAAAATGCATGATTTCTTTAAAAATCTTCTCTACTCCTGGGTATTAAATAAACTAACTAAGGACATAGTTATGATGTCAGAGGAAGAATACCTTTTGCAAAATTGTGAATTTTATGGCCCCGGGGTCAGGGGTTCTGGTGTTAGGGCTGGGCTCTATTGATTATATAGAGAAAATGCAGAATTTGTTTGAAAATCTTCTTCTCTGCTGCTGGGTATTCAACAAACTAACTAAGTATATAGTTATGATGAACAAGAATGCCCCTTCCAAAATTGTGAATTTTATGGCCCTAGGGTCAAGGGTTCTGGTGTTAGGGTGGGGCTCTATTGATTATATAGAGAAAATGCAGAAATTGTTTGAAAATCTTCTCTGCTGCTGGGTATTCAACGAATTAATTAAGTATATAGTTATGATGAGCAAGAATGCTTCTTCCAAAATTATGAATTTTATGGCCCCAGGGTCAGGGGTTCTGGTGTTAGGGCAGGGCTGTATTGGTTATATAGAGAAAATGCAGAAATTGTTTGAAAATCTTCTTCTCTGCTGCTGGGTATTAAATAAACTAATGTAGTGCATGTATATAGTTATGATGAGCATGAATGCCTTTTCCAAAACTGTGAATTTTTATGGCCCCAGGGTCAGGAGTTCTGGTCTTAGGGTGGGGCTCTATTGATTAAATAGTGAAAATACATTATTTCTTTAAAAATCTTTTTCTCTGTTCCTGGGTATTAAATGAACTAACTAAGTACATAGTCATGATGAGGAAGAATGCTACTGTGAATTTTATGACCCCAGGGTCAGGGGTTCTGTTGTTAGGGCGGGGCTCTATTGGTTTTATGGAGAAAATGCAGAAATTGTTCAAAAATCTTCTTCTCTGCTCCTGGGTATTAAGCAGATGAACTACCTATATAGCTATGATGAGCAAGGGCCATTCTTCCTGAATTGTGAATTTCAACGCCCCTGGGTAAGGGGTACCATGGGGGGAGGGGCTCTACTTATATACTGAAAATGAATTGATTAAAATCTTCTCCTTTGTATTAATCAAATAATTTTGATGAGCAAGTTTTTCCAAAATTTTGAAATGTGTGGACCAAGGGTCAGGGGTTCATGTGTGGTAGTGGCACTATACTGATTATTGCTGAATATTACTGATTAGTCGAAATGCATTTTTTTGTTCCCCTACTCTGTCTATGGGTATCACGTAACCAAACTAAACATGCTAAGTGTATAGTTATGATTAGCAATGGTGCCGCTTTCAAAATTGTGAATGCCATGATGTCTAGTTTAAACAGTGTTAAAACATGAACCAAAGTCAATCGTAGTTAAGTTGTTGCATGATGCTCAGGTGACCTATAAGGCCCATGGGCCTCTTGTTTAATGTTAAAAAGGTTCTGCCGTATTGTTTATACAGAAACTTTGATATCATAACATTTATATTTATTTGATTCTGAAAGTTTTCAATAAAATGTAATTTATTTTATGTATCTTTGTCTCAAATCAACCCCCTCTGCATCACAATAAAGTGTCATTTACATCCCTACAAATTATAGCCTTTATTATTTCTGCAAGAGAGAAATAAATGATCATAATGGAAGTAATCATGGCATCTTTAATAATATATGATAAGTTAATTGGCTCTGTTCTCCCACTGATATAAAAAAATCAACATGTAAGTTTGATAATTATAAAAGTTTGTATACACCTTTGCCCTTCTTATTTTCAAGCCTTGAGTCCTAAGTTTTTAAAAGAGTTGTCCCTCTTGTGCTGAATATAATAAAAACCATCTACTGTCTTAGATAAAGGATGATGTGACATAACTGCTATCCGGGGCCCCCTTTTCTACGACGAATTATATTTAATCTACAATGATGTTGGTAGTTTTCAAACACGAGTGAATAAATACGACGCCTTTTGAATAGTTTCAATAGTTCAGACACATTTTAATTATAAGGAATACTGCATTATCTTCGATTTTTTTTAGACCCTATCACAGCTAAATTCAGCTAGATTTGTGCGAATATTTTTTTTATGGCAAGAGAATGGGCGGGTCTTAGTACAATAGAGGGATATGCGTGTCCGAGAAGACCTTATATGGCTATTGTTATTATTTTGCATTTAGTCATGGTTCAATCCGATGACAGAACAACAAAACATGCTGGTTTACTACGTTTACATTTTATCGCAGACACGTGGTTTAGGTCAGTTTACATGTTTTCCTTTTCTACATTTCAAACTTTTAAAATGGTCAGCCAGTACTGTTTATACTTTATTATACGCATGGATTTTCAGCATTTACGGTTTTTTGGACAAGAAATGCACATGAAACTTGTATTTACCGATACTCGGGAATACGTGTAGACCTAGCGAGATGCTCACCAAACACGCTACAAAACTTTAAATCAATGTATACCATGTGTATATTCTATCAATTGTTTGTAACTGTATATAAATTTTACTGTGGTATCGAAAATGGTACATATGTAGATCCGTGCCTAATCTGTGACTCAAATGCATAAAAAAAATATCGGAAAGCAGTAATTAAATTCCAAGCATGTTTCCATAGTATTTTTGTGGTACTCACTCGTAACAAATTTCATTTAGCTGATTGGTCAGTTAGAGAGTATCGCCTGTGCCTCGATTAGCATATGAATTCATTCTTACGTCAGAAAATCTAGTTCCGTCGATCTGTTTTTAATGGGAAAGGCCAGCTAGATTTTACGATTTTTTAAAAAATAGCATGTGAGCGCAGTTAGGTACAATTTTCTTCTTTGACATATAGGTCGATTTCAATAAAATACAGGATACAGCCAAAAGAGAAAATTGTACCTACCTGCGCTCGTATATTTTAAGGTCTTCAAAGAGTGGGGCAGGGTTAAAATGCAATGGGAATTGAATGTAAACATGATACCCCTACCACAATAAAAGATCTATATCTTTCAAATCACGTTTCTATTTTTGTTAAAAATAGTATTCTATAATGGTACACATATCAGTGATTAGTCACATACAAAAATTTGAGTAAAATTTAGACATTTAATTTTTTGTCAGTATACGAGGGGCCGCAAGTCACCTCATCCTTTATTACGAGTATAAAAAGTGACAATTCATATACAAATAAAAATAATGATCATATTTGCATCTATTATTGGTTACCTGTGAGTTATTGCAATGACAGAGCTAAAATAAAGTACAGAATTTTAAAATAAATGATACATGTACTTTGGCATATTTTTTGTTCTTTTATCAAAAGTTTGAATAAAAAGCTCTCTTCTCTCGCTCTTTGGACAAAATAGCATAAATTCCATAAATCAAACAATTTTATAAAATGTTATCATCAGAAAGTATTTAAAAAATAAATGCTTTTGTAAAAGGGTTCTCACCCAAAATGTCCGTGGTATTATAGGTAGATAATCATTCTGAGAAAGGGACTGGAAAATTAAGTAGAGAATGAAAAATAATATATATAAATGCACACAAGTCAATATCACTCACAATCTGATGAAGTCAACTTGGTTGACCATTTATAAAAATAGACACTGTCTCAGAGACTCTGGGGAATGTTAGGGATGTAAGGACTTACGTCAAACAGTAAAAATATTGCCTTAACAATTTCCTGGGACTTAAAGTGATATATTGGAGACAAAACATGGATCTTATGTACTACACACACACTTCACACTCAGAAGGCATTTTCTACAACAATAAAAAGTCTGCACCAACAGAAATATAAACATAAAATATAATAATAATAATGATAAACACTCTGTACAACCTTGATTCAATCATACATTGAATGTATTTACAAATTCATATCATTATTCAAAAACTCTGCAGTTGCATATTTTAAAATTGCTGCAATAAATAAGGGAATGTTAGGAGGTAAAATATCACACATGTACATACAATCACAGATGTACACACAATCACACATATTCCTCACAGTCTGCTGCTACCTCATCTTCCGGACATTCATTCGTCTCACCGTCAGGCAGTGAAGCAATGTCTTTGAACACACCAACAAGTTTTTCGTAGCTGGGACCCCAGTTCATGAGGTAATCCCAGGCAAAGTGACCGTTGAGTAACTTTTGGTCATGATGAGGACCCTCTTCTGATGACCCCACCGTGCTGGCGAAGGAACCTCCATTTGAATCGAGGCCATCGGACTGGGAAGTCCTGTTTTGATGACTGGAATCCTCGTGTTCATTTTCTGCTTCCGACACCTTTGAAAATATCATTGCATTTGGGTCAAATTCATTTTTAGTCTTCTCATTTTCATACTCAAACTCTGAGCAAGTGAATGAGTCATTAGCACTATCCTCGGAGCTGGACTCGGGAGGAACCAGCTCCACGTCACTGTTTATAGTGCTCATTCGTATATGAGCCATATGACGACCCTCTTCTGAAGACGACACGGCCTCCAACAAACTGACAGGGCTGGGTCGTCGCGGACGGGCATTCAGTTTCTCTATCTCCTCCACTGTCAGGCCTTTAACTTGACGAGAATTAGAATTATGGTACTTGTGCCTACTGGACTTTGCATGTCCATTTGGTATCACTGTTCTAGGAACGGATGAACTTGTGGAACTTTTACTATGATGACTGGCAAGACTGCGGTCTGATTCTGTTCTACTGTGATGAATGTTTGAAACAGGTGTTCCTCGTAAATTAGAATGAGTCAATGGACTGGCCCGGACTTGCGGGCTTTGTCGTGAGAGTTGATTGATGGGACTATTGCGCATTGCTACATTAGCAGGACTACTCCTAGCAGAATGACTAGCAATCTGTGGCACTTCTAAGTGATTAGCAGGACTACTTCGTAGTCGTCCTGATGTTTGAAGTTTGAGTGCCCCTGGTCCCGGACTTTCGCGGGACTTGAATCCACCAGATGGACTTTCTCTGTGACGTTTGTGGGGACGCTCTCGGGAGCGATCGGGATAGTAACCAGATCGGAAACCTCTGTAGTGTGTGTGAACGTCTGTATCTGATGGTGCTATACTGCTGGCATTGTCAAGGTCATAATGTTCTGGCATGTCAGTGAGCTGGTTCATGTTTACATCTCCATTGTCAATAATTACGGTGCCATCATCTATTTCATATGGTCTTCGTTGAGTTGGATCAGAGTTGATTAGATCAGGCCTGTGTAGTCCATTTGGAGTATAGGGTGTATTGAGGTTATTTTGTCTGTTAAAATCTTGCTCTCCATAACCAGAATCCTGATAACTGGGTGGGCTGTTATTATAACTTTTGTTCACATGACCATTTTCATTTGCTCTGGTTTGATTTTTGGGATCTTTTTTCTGACGGCGCATACGGAATAACACAAACACAATTGCGATAACGATTAACAGAACTCCAAAGAAAACAATCACCACAATGATGCCAATGCTGAGACTGTCACTTGGTTCACTCACTTGAGCACACACACGAGTTTCCAAATTGACAGAACAATCTCCTCCTCCACATGGATTTCCTGCACACAGAGCTGAGCATCCCGACTCGACACTCTCGGTGGGTGTAATGATGAAGCGCTCTGTAGAGCCATTAAGCGGAACTGAAGATCCATCCATTTGAAATACAGAGATGCAACCTGAGAAAGCTACAATATAGAAAAAAAATTCATTTATATATTTATCTTTTTTACATGTATTACCGCATAATTGAAATTCAATTCCTAATTTTCCTTTTTTCATTTATTTGACTTAATGTCATTACTTGAAATATTCTGACCTTTGAACTCTTTGTTGTCCACATTGATGGTTGACTCACTGGAACCCATCACCATTTTGGTGATATTAACATCTGAGAACTTAGCTACACCATTCAGATTCTGTGTGTCTTCCTTCTCATCCAACCTCAATGTTACTTGGTCTCCTGTAACAGGAAAATTATATACTATCTTGTATAGAAATTAAAGAAGGGTGTATCGGAAAATTAATCATGCAAAATAAAACTCCAGAACAAATTCGGGACATTTGATAGTTAATATATGAAAAAGTCTTACCACTTATTGAGACAGTAGCATTGTGCCAGTCTCCATTGTGTACACTTCCATCACTGAGAACAACTGATCTGGACCCAAATGTGTACACCAACTTCCCAGAATCCACCTGTAACAAGTTTTAGTAATTAACATACAATTTATTCTCAACAATCTTTCCAAAGAAAACACTTGTTATGTTGAATACTTCATCTAACTATGCCAGTAAAACATACCCAAAGGACTCCCTGGTCATTAGAAGTATTAAGAATTAGCAGAGGTTCTGGATAACCAGTGGTACGATATCTAACCATCACTGATGATGTGTCAAGAGCCCGGCGCCTCCTTGAATTTGATTGGTTAATTATCTGGTCTCTTCTGAAGGACTCCTTTTGAACAAAAGTTATACGAGAGTTGGCTCCAAATCCTAATGGCCCAGGTGCTGCATTGAAAATAAATGAATTTAATATCATTCTCATCATCATTGAAAATAAATGAATTTAATATCATTCTCAAAATACAAGTGAAGAAAATAAACATTAGTACAGTTAATTTTTTTCTGTTCACAGATCACCTGCAAAAAATATTTTTTTCCAAAAAACACTGCATTTACATCCATCCTTTATGATGGAAAATGGTTTGAATTATTGAAAAGACATTTATCATGTAGGACATTACAAATTTACAACTACCATTATCATCATTCCATATTTTATTTTATTCAAAAAGAAATATTTTCTAAATATTTTACCTATTTCACAGTGGGCCCCTGCATAACCTTTGACACAGCGACAGGAGAACCCCTCCCACTCCTCCACACATTGTCCCCCATTCTTACAGCTGTCCGCTCGGCAGTTACCGCTCGCGGAGTTACGTGGACACTTGTTCAGGATGTTCTTCTGACTGTTCGGGGTCGGAGGTTGGGTGAGGTGGTCTACATTGTTAATTTTGAATTCTCTGATACACCCAACGAAATCATGAGAACTGATTTGTCCTGGGCGACTCTGGATGGTTTCAATGTCTCGGAGGCCACCTATGTACATTGGGTGTCCATCTAAGTCCAGATAGTAACTGAAAAGGAAAAAATATATTGGTATTAAAACTCAAGAGAGTTCAGTGTTCAAAGTTCAGTATGGACAACAACCTTTAATGAGCTTAGAGTCTATTTAGGAAATGGAAGAATTGTACAGAAATTAAAAAATTATTTATTCATTAAAGGGCATTTTACAAGATTGAGTAACACAGAGGTGTCAATTGAGTTACTGGGGATCAAAGGGTGTGATTCAGAACCAAATTAAAGTTCATTTCTTTAGGATATCCTTACACACCCGAATCTTCACTTAGTTTTGGAGGAGATAAAAGTCAGACCAAAGTGTTTTAGTGAAGTGTTGAAGACACCCTATTTACATATACTATCACTTAAAAGTAAGCAAAGATTGATTGATAAAAGATTGTATCGGGTTGTACAGTAATGGTTTGATCTGGTAATTGACAGTGGTTGTGTTTGTAAATATGAGGAATTAAATGCTTAGGAAACATAAAACTGCCATACATCTGTATTGATTTCAGTGTAACGGCCATAGATCACGTAAACTTTACCTCAATCCACCCCATGGCACTATAAACCACACGGATGTGGGTAACTCTATCTACCATGTAACAGGGTAGACTTTTACATGGGTGAAAAACCACCCCAAGAAGTTCAACACCATTTTTCTGGTGTTCCGACTTATTGATTATTGATTGTTTTTCCTTCTTGTGTACAGATGGTTTATTAATTAAAAGCCTATTTTTCTGCATTTAGACAGGAACAAAGAAACATTTAAACCTTTACATATAATCAATAACTTTATCTTTTTTGATTTGATTTTTGACAGAATTAATTGTTAAGATGGACTCCTACACTAATACAATTTGGTGGGTTTTATATACAAAATCCAGCAGGGAGGGTTTTATTTGGCCAAGGCAATGCAAAATTCGATCAAGTTACACATTTAAAAAGGAATGTCTAAATGCAACACAATGGCTGCCTAAATGTTCCACACTACAGCAGAGCTGCGGTGTAATCTACACATCAATGAATAATAAACACAGCACGTACCCCAATCTACCCGATACTAACATTGAATTTTATAAATAAATGGCAATGATAAGCTTACACAGATGAATGCCTTTACTTAAATCAGACAGGCATGACAGTTTCAGTAAATTTAATCTTAATAGGACTCAAAGTATCAAACCACGTAATCTGAATATAAAAAATGTCTGCAAATACCTCCTTAATAAGGAATTCTGAGGATACTTCAATCATGACTGTTGTCAAACACAAAGAAATAACCACCTTGATGGAGTCAGAACTTTGTCAACCAGAGATAAATCCGACTTAACCCCAGGTTATCAACAACATACAATTCTATTTCAGATTTTCTCAATGAAATTTGCTGATTAATAGAAAGAATAACTGTGTATATCATGTATATGTAGATACAAAGTAAACATGTGAGACTTTACTGGGACATACTTTGTTTGGCTGCCTTTACTGTAACAGGAGGTATCCCCGGTCTGACAAGTGACACATTCTGAGCTGGTACCGGGGCAGTGGGTCACCCTCATCTCAGCATCCTACAACGAAACCCACAAGGTCAACCAAACATAAAGGACAAGACGATTGTGTAATACTTAAGCTTATCTTGATGTTCCAGATTCTTAGATGTCTATTAATAAAAATCACACTTTTCCTATTCATAAATCTTCTATGTAAAATTTTAACTGCACATTAATCCGAATCATTTAGTAACTCTGTAAAGGTTGTCTTCAAGTTTCAGTCATTAAAGATGTCTTACACCTTTAAATTACTAAATTCTGACATAAAATCATTGTTAATGCTAGCTTCCTTTTACATTCTACCAGACAGTGACAAGCACTGGCCATAAATATCTTACCATTACTGCATCATTGTTAAAATTAATTCTGTAGGTATCATGCAATCCTTAAAGAACACCAAAGAAATATAAACCTACCTTCAGCTGCCTGCGGACTTGAACCCTGAACCACTCCCCCGTGGTTACATCCTTTGGTACTGTAAGAACTGTAGCTTTGGTGTCGCCGAAATTGAATGAAAACCTCACATTTCTATTAAAAATCTCCAGAGCTATGAATTTTCCAGTATTGCTAGGGTTATACAGTAGAAGACCTTTTGATTTGATGGTTGAAAAGGTCACATCAAGGTCAATGTCTTTCTGGTTTTGGTCAATAGAGTTGAACTCCATATATGACAGCTCTGAGAACCCTTTTGATGTGTACTCACACTGGTTACCCCAATACTCAAATGGACACTGGCAAAGGAATCCATTCAACTCATTCTTACACTGACCGTCATTCTGGCAGGGGAAGGAGGCACAGTGGTTGGAGCCTGTTTCGCAGTGCTTGCCAGTGAACCCATCTGGACAGAGACAAGTATAGGACCCCTGTGTGTCCTCACATGTGGCTTCGTTCTGACATGGATCGGTCAAGCATTCATTTTTATTCTGGTCACAGTACTGTCCTGTCCATCCATCCTCACACTGGCAGACTCCATTTTGACAAAATCCACCATTACTACAGAAGCCCCCTCCACAGGGCTGTACGGGGACCTCGCAGTGTCTGCCTGTATACTGAGAGGGACAGATGCAGTAGAAATCTGGCACCATGACTGGAGAGGACAGAACGAACGCTGGGGAGTCCACTGTGTTCATTCCAGATCTAACAAGAATTCTATTCAAACAAGTCCCAGAGTTACATGAGGAGGATTCACAAACAGAGTAACCAATTCTAATTCTATTTTCTGGATTTACCACATTTTGAAAAATGGCCCTTGCAATGTCTTGTTTGTTGGAGCTCAGCTTTTGTTTCAGAAAGTCATAAACAACCACTTTTCCTGAGGCCTCTGCCACACTGACGTAAACTAAAGTTCCTGTATCTTTGGTGTCCACATTTAATACTGTTACTCTGTGATCACTGCTGTACAGCTGGACAATAGCACTTTGTAAACCATTTAACTTATCTTTCACAAACGTAGATTTTTCCATTCCATCAACATAAATTATGACAACGTTATCCAAAGTCACATTATCGAAATAGAGCAGTGTTGATATGACTCTGTATGATACCATGATATTTCCATCAGACCCTTGAACATTTAAGGTTCGAGTCGGTGGTGTATGAAAGTTCCTTAGAGTTAAGTTGCATCCTGATCCTTGGGTAATTGTGTAAAACTCATCTGTCACAGTGCATGTGTAAGTACCAATGGTGTCAGCATCCAATGGTCGAACATCTGCCACAGGAGAAGTGGGAAGAGTGGTCTCAAAAACACCGACCTGGACACTCATATTTCTGGCCTGTGGCGGTGAATCATTCTCATCCTGGACTATGACCTTGAATGTAAAGGTCGCAGACTGAGTGGGTGTTCCCACATCCCTGGCGACCATTATGACATCATACTGACTCCCCTGTAGGGCCTCCCTGTCTAGGGTCTGTTTAGTGGACACCTGTCCCTCTGAGGAGACACTGAAGAAGTTGTAATGGCTACCAGGAGACATGATGTAGGTGTATGGGCCTTGGTTTCCAGGTTGTCCTGCGAGATCTATGTCCCGATCAGACGTGTAGTCAGCTACGTTGATCACGCTGGTTCCTGCAGGCAGGTTCTCCCTGACATATGCTGTTAGGTTAGAGGGAGACAAGTACGGAGGATTATCATTCTCATCCAGCAATGTAATTCTCACTGTTGCTGATCCTGAGAATAATGAGAAAATTCATTTATTCATTTGACAATCTTTGAATCAGAAAAGAAACCAAGAAAAATTAAAAAGACAAAAAAAAATTTAATACGGCACAAAAAGGGATACCAGGTAATAAAATTACTGACCTGTAGCGGGGGGTGTTCCTCTGTCTACAGCCCCCACCACCAGGGAGTGTGTGGGTGTGGTCTCCCTGTCTAAGCTCCCTCTCCCCGTGGTGTGGATACGGCCACTGGTGGCATCAATGGAGAATTCCCCAGCCTCATTTCCACTGAGAATTCTGTAACTGAACAGTCTGTCCTCTGGCAAGTTGTCCCGGTCTATGGCTGTTACAGTAGTGACACTCACTCCCCCTGCTGAGTTCTCTGCTACGCTGGCTAGATAGAGAGTTTGTGTAAACACAGGTGCATCATTGGCATCTTCCACAGAAATAGTCACGGTACAGGTATCTGTGTCATTTCCCTTTACACTCTCCCAGTTCTTGGCCAAGACATTCAGAACGACATGTGGGGAACTCTCATAGTCCGGTTTACCAGACACATATATACCCCCTGTTTTATAATTGACACTGAATCCCTTAACATTACTGGATCCAATCAGATAGTAATACACAATTCCATCAATTCCCTTGTCACGGTCAGTGGCTCTCACACTGCCAATAACACTGCCATTGGCAGCTGATTCTTTGGTAGAAAAGGCATAAGTCTTCTGCTCAAATTCTGGATAGAATTCATTCACACTGGTCACATGTACAGTTACTATGGTAGAACTTCTCATCATGTCATCATTTGGATTACGAGCAATAACGACCATTGAATATTTGGTTTGAGTTTCATAATCTAAATTTCCTTTGGTCATAAGTACTCCAGTTTGTTTGTCAATTTTAAACAGTGTAAGAGCTAGCTGATCACTTCCAGATTCACTAATGTAGTACTCAATTTTGGCGTTCTCCCCTTTATCCCTATCGTGGGCCTGAACTTTAATGATGCTCGTGTCTGAGCGCGAGTTCTCTGGAACGTAACCATCAAAATGAGTCTGTGGGAACAATGGAGGATTGTCATTGACATCATTCAACTGCACAGTTAGAATGGCTGTTGCTTCACGATAATGCAGTCCAGAGTCCCGGGCTGATATATTTAATAAATGAATATCTGAAGTTTCATAATCTAGAGCCTGAGCAACAGAAATGACTCCATTCTCAGAGTTGATCTGAAAAAGTCCCTCTGAATTTCCATCCATGATGTAATACGAGACTTTTCCATTGGGACCTGGACCATCTCGATCTGTGGCCGTCACCTGTGCAACACTCTGTCCAATCGGGGCATCTTCACGAATACTGTAGGAGAAGCCTGTCATACTAAACACAGGGGTATAGCTGTTGTCTGCAGTTATTGAGAGCTGAACTTGCACTGTGGTGGATTTGGGGGGCAAGCCCTTGTCTTCTGCTCTAATGTCGATAGTGAAATCCTGGTTCCTTCTTCCATTTAGGAGCTGAGCCACGGTGATCAAACCTGAAATGATTCATTCATAAAATTTGAATAAACACTGTACCAGTATCCTAATTGATCTTCAAATCAAAGTACTCAGAAGTACAGAGAGCCGGGCTCATTTACAGAGTAGAATGGATTTCTTACATGAATCACGTTTATATTCTGATGAAAAAATTATTTTAAAACTATCAATATAAATGGTAAGACACTGACAGCGAGTTTTTCAATCCTAATACCACGGTCCGATTTTGTCAGAATCAGAATTAATCTGGTACCGCAGCTGAATGTAAAAAAAACAGGTCAGTCTGGTTCCCTCTCCTGCTTTACCTCGTATGTGTAGAGAACTACGGTAACACTGATTATCAAAAATCCTTACGCTAATGAACTATGTTCTTTGACTTATGAAGTTTTCAAAGTCATTACTACTAATGCTTATTTTATATAGATAAAACTTCGTTTTATTTTTGTTGCTTTATTTAGCATTTGTATTATCTCAAAAGCGGTTGAGAGTAAGAACTATATTTTTGCACGTAACTTTAAAATGGCGACTATGGGGTCAACATCCTGCCTTGAACAGGATCACATAAGCCGGCAATTGCTCTTTGAGCAATAAGCCCGGCTAAAAACAATGAGAACATCAAAACTGATTTCAGTTAAATTATCTACCTGTGGTTTTGTTGACAAAGAAGTAGCTGGATCCATTTCCACTCTCAATAAAATATTCCACTTCAGCGTTCTGACCAAAGTCCTGTAAATCCCTCGCCACCACAGTCAGTATTCTCTCTCCAACAGTGGAACTCTCAGGCACAGCAGAGAAGTACAGGTTTTGTTCAAAACTGGGAGCATGGTCATTGGCATCAATGATCTCTATGGTTATTATGGCTTCTGAGGACTTTGCTGGGGTGCCTAAGTCTGTAGCAATGACCACCAGCTCCCTCTGGTTCAGAGCGTTAGAGAAGCTCTTATGGTAGATGTAGGTCAGTTCCTCTTTAGAGGTGATTACTCCAGTTTTGTCATCTATTGCAAACTCTGAGGAAGGTAGTTTGAAGGAGAAGTAGAACTGATTATTGGGACTGGACACATCTTTGTCCTCTGCTGTTATTGTACCAACTGTTGAACCTATTGGCTGAAGCTCCAAGAAATTGAAGGTAACTGGAGGCATGATCTGAGGTGCATTGTCATTGACGTCTGTGACAAACACATGTAAATATCCTCGGGTGGAGAAGGATCCATCTTCTGCTATCAGTGGAATGGTTATTCTCTGGCTGGACACGGTTTCACGGTCAATCTGAGACTTCAGTGTAATGTTTCCAGAGTCAGCGTCGATGCTGAACATGGCAGCCTCGCTGGCGGTGGGGTCTATGCGGTAGTGTGCCTTGGCGTTGACCCCAATGTCCCTGTCCGTGGAGGTGACCTGAATGACGAAGCTGTTGACAGGAAGATCCTCCGGAATGTTCACAGAGAAGATGGTGGTGAACTTTGGAGAATTGTCATTGACGTCAATCAGTGTTACTCTCACTGTGGTGGTACCAGTCTTGGGTGGTGATCCCTGCAACAGAAAGTATACCATACATCAAAGACTTTTAACTTCAAGAATTTCTTAATATCTGGCGAAAATCTTTTAACCAAGAATTGTGCTTCATGTTCTTTAACATCAAAATACAGCTTACTCCACTTAAATTGAACTCGCTTATTTTGAAATTCCGCTTATTTTGAAATAAAAATAAATCCCCAGTTTTTTACTCTTATATTCTTTGCATTAAAATAACGGTTATATTGAAATCGGCTATATTGAAATTTCGCTTATATTGAAGCCACTTATCGGTCCCCACAGGTGATAATGAGTTGTTTTCATAACGGTTATATTGAAGTCTCCCTGGCGGCTGTCGTTACGGTTGGTGACAGAAATTATACCTGACTGACCAGTTGATATAAAAAGGTGTGAATAATTAAGTTTTCACCTTATGTGTTTTTATACTGCATGCTCTTACGAAAAAAAAATTATTCACTGCTAAATTGTTTGTTTCCATGTATATAATACGGAAGTACTTAGGCTAAAGGCAATATAGTTAGTAACCCCAGCAGATCTAGAAAAAACATAACTTTCAAATAAAATACGTACTGTTAATGGCTGATGATAAACCTAAATTCGAAATAGCTAAGAGATCAACCCGAGTACACTTAAGATGAAAAACATGCAGCGTTCAGCCGTACTCAACAGTTTGACATCGGTGATTTCTCTCCAAAATGTTAATAAATGCGATAGGGGAATAATAATGAAGTTGAAGATTGTCTTATCGATAAAAAAGAAAAAAACAATTTTATTTAAACTTTCAAGAACTAAGTAATATTCCATGCAATCTGTACACTGTTATAGTTAAACGATGACAAAATTAATTTGTTCGGGTTTGTTCTTTATTTTAAGATCGGGATTGAACTTTTAATTAAAAAAATGGAGGCCTCACGATTTCGCGTATATTGAATTACGGATATATTGAAATAATTTGCATGGTTCCCTGCATTTCAATATATCCAGAGTAGGCTGTACTTGACTGAATAGTGTATAGAATTTTTAAGAGTGAATTTTTAAAAATTTTTGCTTACCATATCTCTCGCCTCTACAATAAGGTTATATGAATCTTGAGTCTCTCTGTCTAAAACGACTTTGGTTTTAATTTCTCCAGAAGAAGAAATCACTTCAAAAGTGTCCTGAACATTGTCCAAACTTCCTCCAGCTAGAACATACACTATTCTTCCATTGTCACCACTGTCTGCATCAGATGCACTCACAGTAAAGACACTCGTGCCTACAGAAACATCCTCTCTAATTGAGGTGATGTAGACACCCTCCTGGAATCTTGGGACATTATCATTCTGGTCAGAAACAGTAATAACAATTTCTTTATAAGCAGAGAGTAACAGATTAGATCCTTCTGTTGCCTGGATCCACAGATGGAAATCAGGTGTCATTTCGTAATCCACATCTCCAGCGACCCGAATAGTTCCAAGAGACTCGTCAATATGAAAAGTGTTGCCGACGTTCCCTCCGGCGATGCTGTACTTGATGACCCCACTGCCAGACGCAGGCCTGGCCCTGACGGTGGCGACCACCTGATCCAGTGGTGAGCCCTCTGGTAGTTGTGGGTTACTGATGGCATCAAACTGTGGAATACTGGAGGTACCGACTGAGGAAACCTCCACCTGAAGAGTGGTGGTGGATGTCTTCTGGGGAGTACCCTACAAAGAAAAGTCAATGTAGTGAATATATTCTAGAGTGACTCTACAATGTGTACCTATCTCTCTTCAATGTTGCAAATAAATTTAAAACTGAAAACTCCCTTTAAGCCTCACTCACCTGGTCTCTGGCCTCTATGGTGCAGGTGAACTTGTTCTCGGCCCCAGAAATGAAATTGGCTGTAGTGATGACCCCTCTCTGACTGTCCAGGTTAAATTTATTACAGTTTTGTGGTCCCAGCAGACGGTATGTGACTCTTCCATTCAGTCCCGCGTCCCTGTCTACTGCTGTAACCCCCACCACAAACTGACCTGTAAAGATTTATGACATGACAAGTGTGCATTTTAAAAATGCTTTTCACAAGAAAAATTATATTTGCACTAAAATAACAAATTAACGTTGAAGAGGATATTTGACATTCATTAGAATACTTCTATTTTATCATCTTTCAGTTCTTTTTTATATATATGTACTTTAACATTATATCTTTATTGTGCAGTATGCATTTAATGGGGAGATAGGTAGATTGCTATCATCATGGTTAATATTGCTGCATTATTTTATGAGATATTTTTTCGAACTTTTGATCATACCTGAAGAAGTTGGATTATTCAGGGTTCGATTGTAGGTTTGTTTCTCAAACAAAGGGACATTATCATTAATATCATCAACATAAACAGTGATGTTAGCATTAGAAGATCGGGCAATGTTCCCATGATCCTTTGCTACCACTGTTAAATGGTACAGGGCTGTATCTTCTCGATCCAGAGGTTTCTGTGAAGTCAGAACACCGTTGGTCATATTGATGATAAATCTACCATCAACGTCATCCACCAGGCTGTAGCTGTAATAAGACAACACGCGCATTAGGAGGAGATTTAAATACAGAGTTTCCATTTGTCCTAAAATGACACAAGTGACGTACAAGAATTGTACCCTCTACTCAAAATTCTCAAATCAAATATATTCTGCTACGCTCTGATACATTCCAAATTAACGGCTACCAGTGAAAATACTGTGACTATAATAAGCACCTTCACGTAAACTTGCAAACAAACAATTCAGATGCATTAAATGAAATTTATCTTGCTCTTAAATTTCTGTTCAATAAAATCAATTAGGTCTCTACTAGTCAATTTCTATTCATATGTTCAGAATGCTAAATCATGATTGTGTACATAGCCCACAAAATGTACAAAGTGATGATTCCTTCATGTGACAGATTAAATTGAAGAACTGTCAAATATATACTCAGGCTGGTATATCTTGAGGACAGTTTTGCACAGGTCAACCTCTTAAAGTCATATATTTGTTAAAAATTTTCTAATCATGAATAAATATAATTTTTTTTTTCATTTTGTTTCATATCTTTTTAATCAAATAATTGATCTACTCTAAATATTTATGTCATTTTATTAAATTACCAAAAAATAAATCAATTTTAATTGTCTGAATTCATATTGCAAAAATATTTCCTAAAGAGTCAAACAAACATTTTTTTAAAAATCAAAGCATCGATTGAAATGCTTTGTATACTATAGATCTGGGGAAAGATGAATATTTTGTTATGGTAAGAGTGGATGGTAGAAAAAAAATGGATGTTTAGTTCTCCAAACACAGCCCTGACAGTGCATGAAGACAAGAGGCGAGGGTCTCCCCATTCCCACCCACTTCACACGTCTTAACATGACATCCACTCCACTGTAAGACGCTGTGCTCCCCAATCAAGGTCTCGCGGAAACCAGGCAAGGGAACTTCTTTGTTTTAGTACTTAAAACTCTCCTAGCACTTCAATCAAACATTAATCCAGGTCTTACATAAAACTGCCTGCAGTATTTGCTTGCAATTGCATTCAATGCCTTTGTAAATAAAGTATATTAAATGCAATTTGATTGCATACTATTGAACATCATTGTATTTCTTTCTGCCAAGTCATTCAATAAACTCTCCCACATATTATGTTTGCACTGCAAAAAACGGAACTACATTAAAATTGGTGTTCCCTTAAAATGCTGCCTGTCATAACCAAACATATATTAATAAATAAGCATGTTTTTATAATTTTTTGTCTTGTAAATAAATTCCTATGCTGTGTCCTGCCAATGAAATGGCTCTTGGTGGTTAGAACCTGACGTAAGACCTCAAAGTGACTCCCTTCCATGGACTTTGTGAACTTTGATTACATTGTTTCAATCAATGCACTATAAGGAATTTCATGTTCGGAATCCTCATTCATTCAAAAATCTGTAAATTTAGCCAGCCAATGATAATGCTTCCTGATATTTTTGTATGTACTGGTGTCCTTTATATAGTACACAGGTCATTCACAGTTGATACATTTAGTTGGACCATTTACAAGGACAGCATTAGTATCCAAGTAATCAGTAGTCACAGGGATTCAAACCACCGACTTTTAACCATTTTGACCACTGTAGCACACTTTACAGTCCCCTCTATTATGTGTTTACCTGATCTGAGCGTTGGCGCCGCTGTCATCGTCCGTGGCGGTGACGGTCAGTATGTCCGCTGGACTGTCCTGATTCTCCTGGACGTGACCTACATATGCAGAGCTCCTGTCAAACAGCGGCGTATTATCGTTCACATCCTCTACCTCGACATGTATCGTCCCCGTTCCTGTCAAACGGTTTATTCCTGCAAAATACAGAATTATTTTGTACATTAGTAAATAGTAGTTTTAGAAGTTTGATTTTTCTTCTACACATATTTTAGGAAAAAGGAAATATCTTCCAAGACTTTTGTCACTGGGCACTAAATATATTGCTGACAAAAGCTGAACTTTTTTTCTTCTCTGACATTTCACTGATCACTTTAATGTTGCCAATGTACTAAGTGCATGATTATATTTTATGTGAATTATGAAATAAATAAATATTTTGTACTTTTGAAACATCATTTAACCAATAAAAGTAAATCTTAATAAATAATGATTATTTGGTCTTTGAAGGGTGAAGAAGACCATTTGTCACACAAAGTGGGTAGGTCATATCATGGACAAACACTAAAAGACAAATAGCCTGATAAAAAGTCATATATCTATGTTTTATTTCATTTTCTGTCATTTTTGTTGAAAATACATCATGAACATAACCACATTATCTTAAATCTGATTCACTTCAGTTGAGCTGTTTTCACCCCAAAGATCAAATGCCGACCTGAACAGCCCTATTTGTGAAGGCCAGGTATCAAGTGCTGTCTCCATGAATCAAAATAGGGAAAAGAGAGACCCACGGAAACAAAGCCGAAAAAAGACGTTGAAGCCAATTTATTGAAAGACAGAGATTCCAATTTCTCCCTTATGTTCTATAAGAAAAAGTATTATTCTCCCCTAATGTACAAAACAGTTACCATAGCTGAAGTTTTAACAATGACACAATCAGCTAATCTTCTTTTACACAATGATGAATGGCACCTACTTTGTGTATCAGGAGATCTAGAAATATATCTGTTGTCAGAGAGGGAGAGGGTCACTGTTGTTTTTTATCTTCCCTCTCCGTGAATCATCTCTTGTACCAGTGTGAATGGTTCTACGATTGCGACATTAAACCTCCCTTTTAAACAAACAGTTGAAAAAATATTTGGACAAATACCTTTATGAATTTGAGATAAATGTACCCATGTATGAGTCTTATCAAAGAAAAAATGCTGGGTTATAGACATCCCTTTACACAATTTTATTAAAAGGTAATTCAAAAGAATTTATCTCTCTATAGGTAAGGAGCAGTTCAAGAAACTTTCTTTTTTGGAGGAATAAAAACATCAATGCTCAATAATACTCATAAAATATTCCCCAGTAGTTGCTAAGATATGAGTAATTTAATTTATTTCTCATAACTTGGACATATATAGTGCATGCTTTATCATCCAGAATGCAGCTTCCTAATAGAAGAGTTGACTCCATGTGCCCTTCGTTGATGGGAATTTCAATCAAGTTGTCAAGTAAGAGTGATGGGTTGGTGGCTGAATCAGGGTGCTGATGGGTAGAGCTTACAATCCGGACATACCACCCCAGCAAGTCATGCTAAATCTGATGGCCGACAAACACCAACCTAATCACTTTACCATAAATCATCAATTTCTACTGATGGTCATTTGTCACAAGAAATGATGAATGACCCCCAGATCACCAAACGAGGATGTCATCAGGTGTAGACTGACTGTTTATGTCTCACCTGTTCAGAGGGAGTCAGATGGATAGGCCTTATAACAGGTACACTTCATTTACACAGAGGTATAACCAGGGTGTGTTACAATCAACCACATACATCAATTCCACACAACTTTTGTCACCCATTCAGTTGACACAGTTAGGTGGAAAACTTCAGCATGGGAGATAAAAATCTCCACACGACTCTTTTGTTAGAAGAAAGCTGGTATACACCAAGCATTCTTTCCACCCCAAATAACAGTAAAAATCGATCTGAATTTCTTATAAATTTCAATAACAACCAATTTGGTTTTTGGCTTATCTGTTTATTGAACTGGTCCAGGACCAAACATATATCATACTCCCAGCCTGGGGGTCAAAAAAGGTTTTTTATTTAAATTGATTCGTCGCTCTATCAAGTCTATTCTTATTATCGGTTATCTCTTCCTATCTGACCTAAGGCTATGATCACCGTACCACACAAAACACCAATGTCTGCCCAAAACAAACAATTCCTACACCTAAATTGATATATCTCCATAAAAAAAACACCTTAATCTGCATTTATTTAATTCTAAATATGTTCCCGTTGAATGGATATTCTAGGCCTTATCTTTTGAAGTGACAACAATTATTTGCATACAGATGACAAAATTATTCCCTAATTTTTATAATGACAACATCGGAGATTAATATCACAAGTTCAAGAATTTAAAAATAATTTCTATGTCAATTATACCTGCACAGTCAGTGAAGGTTCACCCTTTATGACGTATATTATAAAGAAATTCTACAGAACTTCCAGATTTTAAACCTGCACCATGGCTTACTAATTATGAGAATATTTCCTGACCAATTAAAATGTGTTTCTAATACGCTATCAATTATCACGAAGTTTACTGTTAAAAATCTTCTTTTTTTTTAAAACCTGTTTCAAAATAAATCTTCTATTGTTAAGTTCAAATTGTCTATAACATTCATAATTACATAATTGTGCTCAGTTCATTCAACATTTTTTCTGCTTCTACAAAGCTATGAATTGAAAGGGGTACCAAAGAACATTAACTCTGGGAATCTGGACACCTGCAATTTAAACTTCAAAATGATGTGACATTCTGGACGACACTAATCACTCACTAGCCTTGGTAAAATAAAGAAAATGCAATTGTTTTTCTTGAAAGTGTAACAGTTGAATAAACATGGGAAAAGAAATTGAATATGGCATCATGAACTCAAATGATTACACCAGGGTAATTGCTAAAACTGAATGAAAATACTATTCTGACGTGTTCTGTTCACTATCTAAGTTAAAAAGAAAGGTAGAAGTGAAAATGAAATAAATGGACAAGGTATACTTACCAGAATCAATAGCCACCACTAGGATTTTGTACTGGGGCACCTGCTCTCGGTCCAGAGTCTGGCTACAGGTTACCTCCCCTGACGTTGAATTGATCTGGAAGATGGAGGTCACACCTTTATCTCCCTCCCGTAGGGCGTAAGTCAGCTGACTGTTAGGGGAGGAGTCCAGGTCCAGTGCAGACAGCGTAATCACAGGGACAGGGGGAGAAGACGCCATGTTCTCCCTAACAAGGGCATAAAACGGAGAATTCTGGAAAACTGGCTGAAAGTCATTCACATCATTTACATTAATGGTGACTGTGGCTACAGAATAGCGAGGATTCACACCCATATCCTCAGCCTGCACTGTCAGAGTGTACATGCTCACTCTCTCATAGTCCAGATTTTTCTGTACTCTAAGAACCCCATTACTAGGGTCCATACTGAAGTCTGCATTGTTATCTCCCCTTATGATAAAGAATCTGACCACACCATTCAAACCAGCGTCAGCATCTGTTGCAGTCACTCGGAGTAAAGTGGTGCCAATCTGAACATCCTCTTGGACTGAATGTCTGTAAGATGAGGGAATAAACACTGGAGGGTTGTCGTTTACATCCTCAACCAAGATCTGAAGTTTTTGGGTGGTGGACTGCGATTCTGTCCCCTGATCAGTGGCGGTCACCTGGAGGGTGTAGTTTTGGATGAGTTCCCTATTTAGTGGACTCTGTAAAGTTATTCCCCCAGTGGAGGGAGAAATTTGGAAGACAGGATGGGACACCAGACTGTACATCACATTGGCATTAGCCCCCTCATCAATGTCCACCGCTCTCACAGTGTAAACAACAGACCCCACGGTGGCATTCTCCTTTACCCAGATCTGGGGTGGTGTCATAAACTCTGGAGCGTTATCATTGACATCTCTCACAGTAATGATCACCTGAAACACAATCACAAGTTTTACTAGGAATATCAAAAACAGAGTTCTTCTCTCTCATATATTACACATTTTTTGAGTTAAGATAAAAAATTTTTATTACTGAATCTAAGCAACATCAATTGTGGTGCAAAATATTTTATTTCATTTGTTTAATTTTTCCAATCTCTTGCCTGTATATTTTAATTAATTAAATATTTTGGGGGTTTTTTTTGTGAAAACTGACCTCGGCTGTTGTACTCTTCCTTGAACTTGGTGGCTCAGCCTGATCAGTTGCTATGACCACGAGAGTGTACTGAGATTGAGTCTCTCGGTCCAGGCTTTGGACAGTGTATATGGTTCCATTCTCTGTCCCGATGCTGAAGTCCGAGGATGAATTTCCCTCCAGCAGGGTGTACTCTAGCTTACTGTTAATCCCTACAAGATTTATTTTTTCTTTGAATAAATAAATGCAGATGTAAAAGAAAATATTTTGTTGTAAGTAAATAAACTCAATATTATCAGCAATGTTGATTTATATTATATAAAATATATGTTTAATTTAAGAAAT
Source organism: Saccostrea cuccullata (assembly GCF_032062105.1). Classification (NCBI taxonomy): domain Eukaryota; kingdom Metazoa; phylum Mollusca; class Bivalvia; order Ostreida; family Ostreidae; genus Saccostrea; species Saccostrea cuccullata. Next base: position 164,516 of record NW_026921375.1, read on the forward strand.
GACAGTGCAAATTTGATTTGGATATATCTCAAAATAAAGTGAACATGAAGGCTCCCTCAATATCACTAGGCACTAATCAGATTATCAGTGTTTCTGTATACTTATATGTTGTGAATTAACTGCTGCTCAAAAGTGTGAAACAGCAGTTACAAGTGTTATGTTTCCTTCTGTAAATGTTTACCTACAAAGAGGCTGTCGGTGTACACAGAACCAACCTCCCCAAGATTGATGTGTTGGCTTGTTATGCAAGATTTACATTCTATACAGGCAACAAAAAAATCAAACTTCATAGGAACAGATCCTCAACAATGCAAGTTAATTGTGTGCATCTTAAGGCTTGATATGGTACATTTACCATATATATTTTTTTCTATCCCATTAAAATCCCCCCTAGAGTTAATAGTATGTATATAGGTGTATAGATGTGCTACTGTTTCGTGTTTTCTGGATGTTTGCTCTTTTTGTACCTTCACACAGAAGATTTGTTTTTTAACAGTTGACATTGGTTTTCCTGCCAACACCACCCATTACCTCCAAATAATTGAGAAATTATACCCCATCCCTGTCATTGGCACTCACGTTTAATGCCAAAAAAGAACACCTTTAGGAAAGGCAGCATTAGACCCAGTTTTCACACTGGTATTCAAATCTCTCACCAGCCATTGTTGTTAAGCTTTCAAAGCAGTGCACAAAGTCTTGGGTCTTTCTTTTCATTACATTTAAATTCATTTATCGAGTTTTAGTGAATAGAGGGATCATTTCAAAACACAACAAAGGCATTTTATAATGCATGATTAACACTGCATATTATTCAGTTCTTTCAGGCATTTCCTCAGTCTGTAGACACTGTATAGTTTAAGTTTGCATTGCATCGTCATCATTCATGCCAATATTCAATGCGAATGTATATGTTAATCTCTGAAAATCTTAAGGGAAACGCGACACCTTCCACGGGTTTCACTTTAATGTTTTAAGTGTGTTTGGTAACAATTCTTCAAAATGGTGTTAGATCATAAAAGAGAACATTTCTAAAAACAAAAACCATTTATCTCGAAACTTTATGAGCTTGAGGTGCGCTTTCTTTTGTTCTTTGGAATGCAGGTAAAACTTTTGACGCTGGTCCTACACAAAAACCAGTGACAGGGAGTAAAGCTGGGACAGTGCGAGTCATTTGATCACTAGAAGCTTAATCTAAGGCACTCATCACTATTTATCAACCTGATTCATTGCTTTTTTTCTTTCTGTCTTTTTGTTTTGCTTGTTGGTAATGACTGACATTTTTCAAACACTCAGCAGACTTTTTAACTGCACACCATTTACTACAAAGCCTTTGTGATCATTTTCATTTGTAGAATAACAAACCATCTTTTAATGATTTTGAAATGATAATTTTGATAAAATGCCTCCACTTTTTAATGTTCAAGTTCCTCTGAGTCTATGTTTGTAGACATTAGTCAATAAGATCAGTAGACATTGTTACACTAGAGACTAACCTGAGTCAATGTCCGTGGCCTGTACTGTGAGCACACTGGTACCAATGGCAGCGTTTTCCAATACTTCTCCATTGTAAGCCTGGTGGTTGAACTGTGGTTCATTATCATTGACATCTTTGATGTTTAGGTACACTAGTACTGAAGTAGACTGACTGGGACTTCCCTTGTCAGAAGCCAGGATGGTCAGAGTATACAGATGATTCTACAATACAATAACATATACATGTATATCAACTCTCATCCAGGCTTCCTCAGCTCCATTACAAATTATACTGTTCATGACTTTCAAATTCAAAATGACTTACAAATGGAAATCTACTGATTCTATAAGAGCATAATTTCAATTTTTAAAAACTTCCTTTTATTTTTTAACCTTTAAAGTTTACACTTTTTAGGACAGATCCATAAGGAATAAATGAATATTAATGAAACAAATTCTAGTAAGTTAGATATCATAGTTCTTTAAGATACATGTGTATAATATTATGAAAGGGCCACTGAGTCACTGCATACCCTGCTAACCTGTGATTCAGGACTCAATGAATTCTAATTTAGAAGTACATTCTATATTACATCATATACCTGATAACAAAATGTCAGTTAATTATTTATGCTTGTCAGCTAATACCTATTCAATGCTTGAAAGTTTTTCATTAACCATCGAAGAATAGTAAACTTCATATGAAGGTATTAAAAAATTCATATAAAAAGTACTTTTACATGAATTCAAATATTTTTAAAAGTTGGGCGAAAAACTTTCTAATCCTTATATAAAAGAAATAATATACTGATTTATGTGGCGCTTTAAAAAAATTGTCAGCAATTGTTCAACACTGATAGAAAATGAGATGATAAATGCTGAAATATTAATTTTCGGTAAGCCTTTGAAAAAAGGCTTTCATGAATATTTAGCACTAAGAAAAGAGAACATAACTTGATACAGTCCACTGAGCTATGACGTTTATCATGCTGATCTTGTACTGGGTATAAATGCTGTTTATGTTGGAAATCAAATTATTAATGGTCGTCTTTTTAAATTTGCCTACTTCCGACTATCTCACTGTGACACTAAGGACAACGAATTTTAAAGAATATTTACTCCTGTTAAATTGCACCAGATGACCACCTGCCGATAGTGAGAGCTTTAATCAATTGTAAAAAAGAAAGAAAAGCATGTATCTACAGCGACATTACAGGCCTGCTGACTCCGGGGGCACCTGCTATTATAAAAGCCGAGACAGGAGACAGAAAATGTGTTAACACGCTAGTTCTGGGTTTATTTTCTCAGTCAGACACTTCTCTGTGTACTAGCAAACAGCATAATGCGTTGATGCTTTTTTTTCACAGAAAAGTTTGGCACCACAAAGAAAAACACTGTATGTCTTATCCATTGTAATCACACTGGATCATGTTAAACAGCATGATAGATAATACGTAATGGTTCTAGCAGCAGAACCCACCAGGATTTTTTAATGGAAAATAACAGTTTTTTTTCTAATTACTAGAGATGAATACCTGATCTTTCTTAAGTTCTTTTCACAAAACCTTGACAAAATGAATTCACTGTGAACGTTTAACAACTTTTTTATAATACCATATCACCAACACTTTGCCGCACAGCTCAATGATTTTAACGGGCAGTTTTAATGGCCAAAGATTTCCTCTTATCCCACTAAAATACCAGCAGCCATCCCTTTGATATTTTGTCCTTCAAACAATTTGCATACCATTGACCTTGGCAAAATGCAACATAACAAATAACCTTCTCTGGATGTTAAGGTTATTCATTATGAACATTTCACTAAGATAAAAGTATGTACCATCTAATAAATGTATACATTCATAATAACAGCATTCCAACTTGTGCCTTTTTTGCACCGAGAACTACAATATCTATGCAGTAAATATAAGAAATTATTACCCTCTCCCCCTATATTCTCTATTCTATAGTACAAACACTAACAGCATACCTGTTCAAAGTCCACCCTTTTGATGAGTTTGATGGTTCCCATCTGTGGGTCCAGGTGGAAGATGGACTGCCCCCAGGTGGAGACCAGACTGTACACCACCTCTCCGTTCAGTCCTTTATCCGCGTCCACTGCCTCCACCAAAGCCACGGTGGTTTCTATGGGGGTATCCTCGGGAATATCAAAAGAGTAGAAGACATCGGTGAAGACTGGGGCATTGTCGTTAGTGTCAGTGATGAGGACTTTCACCGTGGCCACAGCTGTGTTGGTGCCATCAGAGGATTCAATGGTCAGTCTGTCTGTGGAACGAACCTCTCGGTCAAGTCTTCTTGCGACAGTCAATGCTCCTATAATGGAATAGTCATACATATAATACAGAAGAAGTAATTATTGCTAGATATATTTTTTCTCAGGAATGATAAGTTTTGCCATTATTCTCAATTCCAACTACATGTACATGGATAGCTGCAGATCTGTAGCTCTCCGAAAAAAAATTATATTGACAGACTGGAGAGCTACAGTGCCACCCATTGAAAAAACTGTATATTTATTGCGCACCAAAAAATGCGCTGTTTCTCGATTTATTTCTCAATGTTTTTGAAACTGTCATCTCAAAATATTACTAACTGTGTGTTCCCAACATATGATTTCACTATTTCCACGACAAAACATATTTTATAATTGTTGTTAATAACCCTCCTGGCCTTGAAATTGAGATCATTGAAAAATTCGCCTATTTATAATGTCAGTTTGGTTTGTGAGATAATTCGGTCCAACGCGTTTCGCACAGATGTAAAGTACGAAAGTACTTGATAGAGGAGTAAGGAATCTTTTAAAATCTATCCTTTTTGCAATTGAGGTAAGAATTTGGAAGAATTAATCCAAACCCTTGCGCACATTTTCGTGCGCAATAAATATACAGTTTTTTCAATAGGTGGCACTGTAGCTCTCCGGTCTGTCAATATAATTTTTTTTCGGAGAGCTACAGATCTGCAGCTAGTACATGGAAAGATGTAATACTGTCGATTCCTTATTTTTCACGAGTACTTATTATCGCGAATGGGCTCTTAAACGGCAAATTGCGAGAATATTAATTCGCGAATGTATGGTTGATCAAGAAATTTAATATACATTTCAGCACCATAATAATAAAGGCGAGTAATTTTATTTCGCGTCTGGTGCTTCTTGCGAAATTTTTTTTTTTAATGCTTTATTTTTGCGAAATTAAACGATAATAAATTCCACGCATATATTTAGGAATTTACAGTATATATATATTTCATATATTGCCTTGATTTTTACTTGAATGTAATACACTTCAGTTGCATGACCACCTAATAAATATAACCCTGTGTACCTGTCTGACTGTTCAGGGCGTAGTTTCCATGGCTTCCTTTGACAATCTTCAGACTCTGTGTCCCAGTAGTAGAATCTGGGTCAGTGACGGTTATGCGCAGGATCTCTGACCCCACCGGTAAGTCCTCACCCACACTCTTAACAAACGAGGTGTTGGTAAACAGGGGAGGGGTGTCATTGATGTCAATGATTGTAATCACCACCTACAAAATATAAGAAGAATCAATTTCTTCATCCAATTTACCTCTAAGGAGGGTGACAAAATCATACAAAGAATTCTATAAAACATGCAGCCAATCAAATATAAAGTATGAATACTGTATCTTTTAAACATCTATTTTTCACAAATCTAATGCTTCCCAGTGTATTTTTTCCCCTAAAAAATGCATATAAGTCAGTTTACAAATTAAAGACAAACACTTTTTGACCAAAGGCAATGAGGACACACAAAAAAAACCTTATTACAAAACCTTTTTAGGTTTTTAAGCACTATCAGTCAATGATTCAAAATGCTTTTAAAGAGTTCACAGTCATATATTGAAAACATTGTATTGTATCAACTGTTATTTATCTAGTAATAATAGTTTTAATTTTATTTTATATTTGCACTTTTATTTAGATTGACAACTGTTCATCAAAAAAACTTGCATCTTCAGTATTATAAGTAATTATTTAATAATTCTATTATATAATTCATATTTCACATAAATTTTAGCCATTCCTTGTGGCCTAATTTATATAAACCAGGACCCCCTCTATACCTGCCAAGCATGTTTGGGGACTGGTTGTTTAATCCATGTAAAAACTAGGATTTAATACTTGCCAAAATTTACTTCTTGTTATATAATCAATCTGTAAAAATTTCTATACATTCTGCCAGTTGACTGGGTTCTACTCAACAAGGTGCTAGAATCTTTTTTATTTGAAAATTCTAAATCTTCTCCCATGTATTGTGACACCTCTTTTTTCAAAGGGCAGGATAGTGAAATTTCACACCGTATGCCTGAGAGCAAATTAATTCTTACAGTTTTGCCTCTGTCACAAAACTTAATGCATCTAATGATTGCCAAAGTCAAACATAAAAGGTTCTGGAAATAGCACATGTCAAAACAGGCCAAATTGATAAGTTTTGAACCCCCCAGTTTCAGACTGCTGTCTTGGTTAACTGAGGACACTTCACAGCCTTAATCTTGTTGTTTTATCAACATTCCGTCTTCTCCAACAATCACAGTCCCACAAAACACACAGAATAATGTCTATCTTATCTCCTGCTCATGTACACCAAGGGAGATAATTATCTACTTTTTCTCATAAAGGGAGATAAACATTTAGGCTAAACTGCAATTAAGACACAGTTGATCATTTTATGAGTTGTAATATGACAGTAAGATCAGTGCCGTACAATTATGATTCTGTCATGTAAACATGCTCTCCATTTCTGGTCTAATTGTGACAGTTATAATCAGGATAATCGAGAAAGTATGTATTTCAAGAAAAAAAAATACAAACTTTCGTAACCAGTATGAATCTCTTTATTTTTGACAACCACAATCAGAAAATTTTGTAAGTTATGTGATTTATTTATATTGCTGATATTTTAACTTGATAAAGTTTAGATTGTGTCCATTGATTACAAGATCAAAAAACTGGGAAATGTTTAAAAATGCAAAATATCTCATAAAAAAATACATATGTTAAAATAAAAAGTGAAAATGATTGACACTAATACAGACGTGTCTACTGTGTAACAGGTGAAAATTTGATTGTGTCCTGATAACTCGTCCATCTTCCATTACAAAAACCTCAGTATGAACCCTACATTTTATTGAAAAATAATTTAATCAAATTCCATTTTAAGCTACATTTTTGAACCTCTTTTTATTTACATATAAGAGTATATACACATGTATTTCCTCTTGCAAATGGAAGCCTTGGAAAAATGAGTGATGAGTAATACTCTCTGCTACTATTAGTTCTGGTTGATTAATCTTTAATACATTAAATATGAATACATTAATTCGTTTTCCATATCAGGAATTCTATTGTTGTCAAAATTATTTTGGGTGAAAAAAAAAATTTTTGAAAATAAATCTTGTGTGCGTGATTATATTCCTAGATCAATACACAGCACGTTAAGATAATGTTTCGAAATGATACACTTTAGATGGCAAGATAATACTGTTAAAATTTCTGATCAAAAGGGATTCACAACTGTGTTCTTTGTACAACTGTAAAAAATAGTATACATGTAATATATATGTGTACCAGCCTACAGCAAAATAATTTTTGTATTTTGTGGACAAATTTGAAACATCACATAAATTTAACTCCCCGAGTAACGAATGTCTTGGCACTATTTCCCTGTAATTATATGTAATTGTGGGCAACTTTTTTCCCCATATCATATCATTCAACTATATATGCAGTGGATGCACTTTACGAAGTAATCTGCATATTTTATTTGAAGTTTAATACAGCCCTTGGGCATGGCAGTGTGTTAGAAGTTAGAAGTTGAAAAACAACCAAACAACTATAAAAAAAAAGATTCATATTTAATTGTAACAGTAAATTATTGTTTGGACAGGTAAAAAAATCACATCAGTAATACCACAAAATATTCTCTTTCAATAAAAAGCATAATGCAGAAAAAAAACAACTTTGCGTTGTGCAAGAGCAGTTCTTGGAGAGTCTCTTGACATGGAATTAGATCTGGTTTTTATAGTTTAATTGCGCAACTTTCTCACAACTTTTCCTATCCTCTTACAGAGTAAGCTAGGTGGAAAAGGGATTAAACAAGATAAAAATGTTTTATTAATTCCATTAACAAAGGTCACCCTAATCCTGCACCAACAAAGTCAGTGTATTGTTTAGTCAGAGTTGTCGCATTATCCCTGCACAAAGCGGGACTTTGAGACGGACTTGGAGAGGACCTATTTCTGAATGACTCTTCATTTCTGCACTGCTCAGAGCTATGAGAGAGGAACAGACGAATAATCTCTCTCAGTGTGACGAGATTAGTCTCTGAAAGACCAGTGCCATGAGACCAATTAAAACCTCGTAGCTAAGAATCCCGAATAATGAAGAAATAAAAGCCTTATAAATCCACTGTATACAGACTCTTATTGATATGTCAAGCTAAATTATCCTTCAAATTTTATTTATTTTAACATTACTTCAGTTCTCATATCTAGGATGTATAGGACATTTATGTAGAAAAGACGCAAAGTTTAAAGTCAGATAGACAAGAAATTGATTTATAGCTATGATTCAGGACTCTTATATACTTTATTACAAGTTTCACCCATGTATAAAAACATCAACTTTCCTTAAAATATGAGCTCTCTAGTCCTCAATAATAACTTGGTTTTCAGCTTAAGAAGTGGTTGGCCAATTTGGATAATGGCTGTAAAAATTCCAATCTGCCTGTCTAAGCCCACCTTTCTGTTGTACAAGCCAGGGCTGGGACATATATGATCACTAATATTTTCTTTACAGATGCACACTGCAAACCATCAAGAGCTTTATTTTACAGGCAAATGACGTAACAACTTTTTCTGACTTTTAAAAAATTGAAGGATAAAAAAATCCTACCACATGCACATTGAAATATAAAAGATTTTCCAACACCATTGCAGCAAATAAATAAAACTAAAAAATAGAAATAAACTTGTACAAAAACGATGTGAACTGACAGGCTTGATGTGGAATGACTTTGTACAGGTAATTGGTTTAATTCTCAGGTTTCATCCCAGATTTTGTTGTCCTTGGTACCTGTATGTAGTGTCTGGAACAATAGAACTTTACCCCCACCTTAGTCTGGCAGGTTCCCTAGAGGGACTTGATTTTGTTACAAAGGATGTGATGAAAGGTCACCATTTTCAGAGATTAAAGTCACAAATTCTATTTTCATCTCAATTTTTATAGTAAAGAAAATTTTAAAACTGGAAATGAAATAGTTGACACCACCACCCGAAAGAAAATCCAAAGACAATTGACCAACATAAAAATTATTTTAAAAAAAATTTCAATAATAAAGTTTTATGTAAGTTATATAAGGTCCGCTTTTCTGAGTGTTTATTCAAGGTTTTTTTTTCACTTTATGTGGTATTTTTAGGTTCAACCTAGACATTCTATTGTTACTTGCTCAACAACTATCAATACTTCAAGTTCAAAACCAATACCTCTCATTCATTATCTGAAAGATAAAATGCCAACACCCCCTTTTTTCTCTTTGTGATTGAAAATGCATAACTCTTTTCAAAATCAAACTGTCATGTAGTGCATGCAGGCATTGTCTTTTTAATTCAAAGAAATAAAAGCCGATTAAACCCTATTTGCATAAGTAATGCGGTAAAAATCTTCCAAATATTGAGTGTGCATAATGAGTCAATACCTTATAGGCTTTACAATTTTTTTTAGATACATATTTCGGACCAAAACTAAAATGATCTATCTTTGTTGTTTGACATCTGTAGGAAATCTGACAAATATAGCGCCATATCTAAGGATATCTGGAGAGTTGTTCTATTCCAAGCCTCAATCTTCATACAGGCATGTCTACCACAACTTATCAGATATATCTGTCATTTGGATTTGGTTATAAGAAAACAGCCACACTTGAGCTTTTGTTTGGTTCCTATAAACTGCACAGATGTTTTACGTATTCACATGGCCATTAATTTTTTTACCCCCAAAAAACAAGTCTGGGTTATAACCCCAAACCCGGCCTTACCACCTGAAGAATTTGAAGCACTTTGCAGTCAGAGAAGTGGTATGTCTCCATGTGTGTTACTTTAACTTCAAAGATGTGGTTAAAAACAAAGGCATAGCATGAATTTAGAAATGACTGTACCACAGTCACTGGTATTCAAAAGCAATCAAAATTCCCATTAAACAAATGTGACACACACAAAGATTAAACATGTCTTAAAATATGAAGTTTTCTTCAGAATTTGCCTAAAGCTTTCATCAGAATGTCACTGATGTTTAAGAATGCATTCCTGAAGCCAAAGGCACATTACAGAAGCATTTCTTTGACTATGGCTGCCTCCTTGACAACAATGAGAATGGCTCCTGGAATTGATTTGACATGTTATAAACCCTGATCATTTTTTATCCCGTCCCTGCATGATTGCCAAATGGTACTTTTCTTATACAAGCCTGAAAGCAATTTATCTTTTCACCTTGGCTTGTAATTCTCTCAAGCATCTCATTTATAATCTACAATTCTGACTAAGGGTTGACATCATCTGAAAGCTACCTGCATATATACCTAGCTATCTTCAGTCTATCAAGTTCTCTCAGAAAGATTTAATCTATAGAATTTACATATCATGTATATAATGTTCTTAGACTGTGTAAAATGTGTTTATTAATCTTGAATCAAGTGGAAATTCTGCCAAAATCCTCATACTTAAATGTTCCCTCTAAACTTGACATGGACAAAGCAAACATATCCGAACACTCTCAGTAGTTTTTTTTCTTCAACTGAATTAAAAGCAGTAGCTGTGAATAACGGGAAACACAATCAGTCTGAGCCAACATATACCAATTCAATACCAAAAGGAAAGTAAACACACCAACATCACATACATTTCTATTTCAATATACATGGATATCTTATGTTGACAATTGAAATGTATACATAAGACAATTATGGTCAAACACTTTCTATATAAGCATTATGGGTTATACACCTGGAGAAGTAAGAAACACCAAAAAACTTAAGATTGCAGATTATTGTAACAGAATTACAGTCAACTAAATATAATGAAATTTTAATATATTAGAAGACATTTCTAATATAAAAAGCAATTTAGATCACTGCTTTGCATACCAGAGTATGTGTTCCTAGCTAGCTGTTTAATCACACATGAACCCCCCCGCTTGATCCACACAGCACAATTTTTGAAAAGGCACCCTTGGGTATATATAAATACCGAGCAGATTTCAAACAATTCATCCAGTTTCAATATATAAGTACAGTCCGTCTGTTACTGGGGTTTGAAATTCACAATTCTCTTATCCGCAACTCCTCCCATACCACTGAAGGAAGTTTAATGAAACTTTCACAGAATCTTTATCACATATTGCCATTGTGCACCTCCTATTTTACTTTTTGATCTGACATATATTTTGTTTTTCATAGATATAAATATAGTGGTTATAAACGAAATTTAACTTAGCCTATAATGCATTTATTAATGAAAAATGAGCTATTCTCATGCGAATCTCCAATTTCCAAATAACAGTCTATCTGAATAAGGATCTTGGGCAAGTTTAAATAAACATAATTATTACAAAACATTTCACACATCCTGCTGACTGTGAAAAAAACAAAAATAAAGTACTTAAAAAAAAAAGCAAATAAAGGCCAACTGTCCATCAACTGGATAATTAAGCCCTGCATAGTTTTCTTTTTAACTGTCACTAGTCAATTAGTCCCAACGAGGCAATTAGGAGTGCCCTACCCTAAATCAGACATCCCATCTCAGAAATTGTCATTCTGACACACATTTTGACATGATGATATTTTTTAAATATTTCAGAAAATGTCTTCTAGATAATTGAGTTCTACTTAAATTCTTGAAGTCGAGAACTTTCACATGAAATTGGAATCTGCACTGCTCAATAGCTATCATTTTTTTTTTTAAAGTTAGAACCAAAATATGTAAAATACAGAATTTATACAAACAATATCTCTTTTAAATTCTGTTTAAGGGGAGATAACTGTGCAATAAAAACTTCTTAATATAATCATTGATTGAATTAAGCTTGTTAACATCGTGGTCCCTAGTGGTAGAAGGGGGCTACAAAGGGGTATGAATAGAAACGCTTAAAAATTCTTCTCAAGGACATTCATTAAAAATATATGTCAATTTATCAGAATTCTATGTACAATTAATCTGTCACCAAATATAGAAGTCCCTGGGCTTGGTTCATTGACCAATGCCCTTAATCTTAAGATGAATAGGTCTCGTGATAAACTTAAAAAAATATTGACAGTCTCACATTATTAAACTACATTCCTTGGAAGCTGATACATTTTAACAGGTTTAAACAATTTCTGTCCAAGGAAAGCTGGTAAATCTACCAGTACAAGGGATTAGTGGATCAGCATTTAAAGATTGTTCTGTTGTTCTCATGTTCCCAATAGCTGTTAACAGAAAACATATACCGTGCATAATGTCTGCCAAAAAGCAAACCGAAAATCAGCAAACTCTAAAGCATACAAACAATACCCCCTCCTACCCATTTCATGTCATTATTTATGAATGGTAACATCTGTGCTCTTTGGTAAGCAGGTCCAAGAAAAATCAGCAGGTATCAGAAATATAAAGGCTGTATAATTGGATTTGCACAATGGCCTGTGGGTCTACAATACAATGGTTGGACAGGATGGTGGTCCAATTTGAGCAATGTTTTTCTTTCATCCAGCCTGTTCTCGACTGGGTATTTTTAACACATTTTACAGGTTAATTTTTTATGCATAAAAGATTTTCAGGTGCTAAGGAAACCTGAGGGTCAAGTCCCACAATTATCACTTGTCTGGTCCTAGATCAAGAGTCTTGACTCTAATTGGTCAACTTCAAAGGTTCAAGATTTAAAACAGAAACTTAAATTTATCCCTAGGATACATTATAATTAACTGATCTGAGATTTACAGTTATGTGTACATAAAACCAAAATGGAAATTTAATTATAATGTCATCTGTATTTTACTCATGAAAATAAAAAAAATCCTTTGAAATGAATGTTTAGTTATTCTTATGTAACATATGCTCAAATTGTAAAGATCAAGGAAATGATTTTAAATATTGAGCATTGTTAAAATTCCTTAAATTTCTGATTTCATGGATTTGTACTGATAATAGAATTGATTTTTTAAAGGTGGAACAAATGACTAAACCACACAAAAACTAATGAGTCACTTGTTTGGGGTTTTAATTTACAAAGGCACCAACATCATACGGATCCATAAAATAATACTTTATAAAAATAGCAGGGATTCAGTCCCCAACTTCATGGCAACATAAAAAGTTCAGGTATCATCTCATATGGCATGTTTAAAGACAGGTATGGAAATTAAAATTCCACCCCGAACACTGTAACAACATATTGAATCTGCATACAATGAGATCGGGGAGGCATGAATAACAAAGCTGGGGTCCTGCACTGAAATAAGGGGTCATGATTGCAGGAAAACAGCAATATTTGATACTTTTAACAGAGATTTACATTGATGTATTGCCCCAGATAATGGATGATTGGGAATCTAATCGATGGAGAGGGATTGATCCCCTACTAGTGAATACTTCATTCTTGTGAAAATCAACTTGCTGCTTTCCTGCTATATGTAAAAATTCTCTCCTATGAAGGAATTTTACAAATTGCAGAAAAGTGAAGACCTACTTCGTTGTAAAAATTTATGACTACTGAAATTATTTTCCAATTTCTTATTTCTCCTTTCAAACGTTCATAAAATGCTTCATTATAATACCAACATGTATCGAACATTCTCAATATTTACTGAATATCTTAAAAGAAACTAACAACAAACTATCCTGTAAATGCACTGAGATAGTCAGTGGCTCGACACGATAACCACAATTACTTATGTAGCATACCCAGCAAGCCCTGGATTATGGGGAATCAATAGGGTCTACAGGCCCATGTCTTTAATTTCTTATCTCAAAGCATTGTCACAAATACAGTTCATTCAAAATCTTAAAATAAAATTGGGTACTGCTAGACCACACAAAAGGCTTTGTCGCTGTCAAACTGAAGGGCTGGAAAAACTCTATAGAAGAGAAATATTTTAATTTATGTTGACATACAATCAAAATGGAAATTTAAACACTTGCAACACTATATCAGGTTCACTCAAGAAATTATCAATTAAACTCCAATCCAGCAGCAGCTAATTGAATTTTCTGCAGTGTAATCATGATGCAGATAAAGTTACCTTTAAAAAAATTATTTACAGCTAAGTATTTTGATTTCATCCCATATAATTTTTTTTAGTTTAGCTGAGAAAAAGGGTTTCAGCATTTCAGCACTGCATATTTGTACAGTTAGGAACATGCTGTATCTCTAGACAGCAAATAAAAGACCTCTGGTTCCCATCCGTTTATCTTTACAAAGATCACAAGGACAGGCTGTTCTGTTTATTGAGGAGTTAATTATAAAGTGTCCCTCGGTGACTAGAATTACTACAATGAATCACAATTAAGAACAAATAAGTCGCCATTGAACAGGTAACAATTAGGTTTGGTTTGACAAGTGACACAGGTAAATTTAAGTCATTTTAATGGGCATTGTCTTCTACTTTGAATCAGTTTAAATCAATACTACATCAGGACAGCAAGGTGCCACCTGTACCCAGCTTGAGATTTGGCCAGAATTTTTTTGTTTCCAAGCTGATTTAGTTAAGAAAGAAAAGACAAAATCTAGTAATTGTTACCAGACCTGACCACTGCCGATTGTTTCTTACATGTACTTAGTAACAAATTTAATAAATGAATCTTCCAATATATTGATCCAGCACTAGTTGTGGAGTGGCTGGTAATTTAGTGTTCGGAATCTCCAGGGGGACAGGTGTATTGTACAGATAGAATGTGTCTCACCTGGCCAACCAAGGCAGAGCTCTGTTATCTTACCCTCACAAAGACCCAATTTCCATTTCACTATACCCAGAGATACCACCACTATATCATTACACTGCTGTGAGGTACCTTTTTTTTTGTTTTCTCTCCTGACAAGTCAAAGTTTTCATGGTTGGACTACGGTCCACTTTATAAGCATAAATGTTACTGGAAGAAAGTTTAATGGCAACAGGAAAATGTCTATATCATTTCTTATCTGAGGCAAACAAAGATTTCTGAAATATGTTCTAATCTTTTTCTTATAAATTATCAATAAAGGTTTATAATACAGAGTTATCTCCCCTTTCCTTGCATACAGGCCCTGCTTTCTGGATGAATCAACAGTTTTCTTGTGACAATACATTGTTAATCCCTGCGATATATGAGAAGCTTTTAATTTCCATTCCCCATATCAAACCTTTTGAGAGGGTCTTTAGACATCACAATATTTTAATTGAGAAATACAAACAACCTACAGAAATTGCTAATTCATGGAGTTTTCAGTCCTCCTTAACATTACAGCATTCCTGGGAAAAGAACTATGTTATAGCTGGAAAATGTGACACTTGTGGACATTTACCTGTCAAAGTCTTCACCTGAGATTACAAACTTGGACAACCTGTAAAGCTACATTAACTGCACTGTTTAGGAACACCAAAACGCTGTGATGGTGTGACATAATTCATAAAACCTGCCACTGGGCCCATTATATATGATTACATATGACACTTTTCATTAAAACTAGAATTCCTACCATGCATAACATTTATTATATCTTCTACACCTGGCTGCCCCCTTCACCTGAGGAAGATACTCATGTATTTATCATTTTAGGGTAGATGAGAGGATCAAGTGTTTAGATGAGCATTAGAGAGGCAGCAAACGGCACACATCTCACAGTCAAGAGGTCGCCATGCACAGCTCTACCTACAGAAGACCTACACCACTGGGTCAATCAACAGAAACAAATTACAGGGTACACCAGCCATCCACCCTTGATACACACATATTCTACTGACTTTGACATCGGTCAGGAAGAAACCTAAAGCTGGATACATGGAATTTTACTTTGACTTAATCACTGTATCATGTTTAATGGACCTTCCCTTCCCTGTTTCAAACAAAATTAAATTCTATGGATGTTTGTGGCCAGCTAGCATGACCAGTGATAGAAGGTCCTGTAATTTGTAATCATATCTAATCTAGAAATAACAGGACACACACTAGTGCCTTCTGAGAATCAGGCCCAATCCTTATCAGCCCAGTCCCATTGTTACTCAATCAACCAAAACAAATTTAAATCTGTCCATCTTATGCCCCTGTAGAAATTATCAAGCTTTCCTTGGCCACAACCAATGTCTTTCCCTTTAATGAGAAAAATATTGAGAACCAATATTTGAAAAGAAAATATACCCCTAAATAAAAGCCCAAACCTATTGGTACCATTCCTGAGCACAGCTTGTATTGTAAAAGCAATTCTCCATCTTAACAGTAACAATGCAGACCAAAGTTCCATATTAAAACACATTTTTCTAAACCACAATCAAGACACTGGGTATCGGCACTTAAAATTAATGTAACCATAGAAAAATCAATTAATATTTGCATAAACTACTGGTACTCTAAATGATTTCTCGGATCAAAACAGCCATAAATTGAACATTTTCTGTAACAGTACTGCTGGAAATAGCCCTACAATTTTTATTTTACATAAAAATGCAAGATGCTGAACTCACCTCTTCCAAGGAAGCCTGAGGAAAGTCAGACTGCGTGTTGACGGCACAGACAGTCAGGTTCACTTGGCTTCCCGTCACCTCCCGATCAAGGAATCCATTGGTCCTAATCATTCCTGATGTCTTGTCCAAAGTGAAGTAATATCCATTGCTTGACAGAGCAGATTTAATTTTCACAATATAATATTCCACACTAGCCTCCGAACTTAGAACAGAATTCACATTGGCTTCCTCACCCTCCCTGACAGAAAATCTGTACGGAGTATTGCTGAACCTCGGACCCGCTTGGACATTAACGCTTTGAATCAGTATAACGGTAACAGTAATGGTGGTAGTTTGAGCAGGACGGCCTTCATCTGAAATAGTAATGACCAGCTTGTACATTGTAGGACTCTGTGGCAAATTTTCATTCAGGTAAAGTTTCCCAAGTGCACTATCCAAACTAAACTTTCTTGTTACTTCCACACCACCCATTAGCTGAAACACTATAGTGCCATTGCTAAGGTAATCTGGATCTGAAGCATGTATGGTTCCAATGTGACCAGTACTTGTGGGGTACTGTATAGTTATTGATGGAGGACTGTTTAAAATCGGGGCATTATCATTTTCATCCAGTACATGAATCGAAAACATTTTTTCTGAAGTTAAACGTAGACTGCCATTGGGGGCCAAGTCACTGGCAACAACAGTTAACATGTACAAGGCCACTTTTTCTCTGTCCAGTTTAGTCTCCAGACGTAGTCTTCCATCATCTCTGTTGATTTTGAAATTATTTCCAGGGGGATCCTGGTTCACAAGGAGGTACTCCACCTTTCCATTTAATCCACTGTCTTTATCACTGGCCGAGATCTGACCAATACTAGCAAACTGTGGTGTGTTTTCAGAAATGGACAAAACGCTAAAGTCGTTGCGAAACTCTGGATAGTTGTCATTCACATCTACAATCCGGACATTCAAATCAGCCTCTGAAAACAGCCTTGGATCACCTTTATCTGTAGCGATGACCTTGACACTGTATAATCTCTTTGTCTCAAAGTCCACCAATTTGTTGAGGTAGATATTTCCATTATGACTGTCGATTTTGAACGTGTTATTTGAATCACTCAAGGAATACTCTATTTCAGCATTGATGCCGAGGTCTGTATCGTCTGCTGTGACCTGAATCAACTTCTCCCCAAGTCTGGTGTCTTCTGGGATGTTGACTTCATACACGGTGAGATGGAAAAGTGGGGTGTTATCATTAACATCCAGGATGTTGATGATGACTGTGGCCGAGGATGTGAATGTTTTGGATTTTCCATTGTCTGCAGCCTGTATTTTCAAACTGTACAGATCTAGAGTCTCTGTATCCAAATTCCCATTCAAGGAGATCTGTCCAGTCCCTGGATTTATGTTGAACATGTCTTCAGTGTTTCCCTCAATAATGGTGTAGGTTAAAGCTGCATTCTCATCTATGTCTAAGTCAGTGGCTGTGACTTTGTACACAAATGAGTACTTGGCCAGGTTCTCCTTGACTGATGTTCTGTAGATGTCTCTATCAAAAAGAGGTGGGTTGTCATTCTGGTCCAGTATATAAATATGGGCAGTGATGGTATCCTCCTGTCTTTGGACTCCATTGTCCATTACTGTCACCTCAACACTGTAGTAATCCTTCCCCGTCTCAGAGATCAGAGCCTCCCTATCATAAGTCCTCAGAGTTGTGATCTCTCCAGTCTGGAAATCAATGGTAAAATTGTCCTGGTCCTCTGACAGTAGAAAAGCCAGCTCTGCATTTCTTCCTATGTCAGCATCCAAAGCTTTAACAGCCCCAATCTTCTCTCCAGGAGGAACATTTTCTGACACATAAAAGGAATAAGTCTGGTTGAGGAATCTGGGCCTGTTGTCATTACTGTCCAAAATATGAACGGTAACATTAACTTCAGAACTCCTTGGAGGAATGCCATGGTCCTGAGCCATGACTGTTAATTTATACAGATCCCTGATTTCTCTATCCAGTGGCTTAGCAATGTACAGCTTTCCATCAGGAAAAATTCCAAACTTCCCATCATCATTTCCTCTAGTTATGTTGTATACAAGATAAGCATTTCTACCTTTATCAGCATCTGTGGCAGTCAGGGTATGGAACTGGGTGTTGACCAGAGTAGATTCCTCCAGGGTGATGGCATAGTCTGTTTTGGGAAACACTGGGTTGTGATCGTTGACGTCTGTAACATGAACTGCAACATTCATGGAGGCGCTACTAGAAGGAGAACCTGAATCAGAAGCGGTGACTGACATATCAAATTGTGTACCATAGACTTTCTGGTAAGGTCGTGTCAGAGTTATCATCCCCGAGTTTGGATTAACTCTGAATAGGTTGGAGTTTGTTGTCAATGTGTAAGTCACCAAGCCATTAGAGCCAGAATCCTGATCTTCAGCAAAAGCATAATAAACTTCATGGCCCACAGCACTGTTTTCTTTAAGTTCAACATTAACTGAATTATACTTAAACTTTGGTTTGTTATCATTCTTATCCTGTACTGTAACAGTGACCTTGACATCAGCTGAACCACCTTGACCTGTGGCAGTGACAGTAAGTTCATAACTGGATTTATATTCACGATCGAGCAATCTGGTCGTACTGATTTCTCCTTGTTGACTTATGTTGAAATTTCCTTCATAATCGCCATCAGTGATAGCATAGGATGAAGAAGCTCCACTAGACAATGATACAGTTCCCAGATTCTGGTTTGCACCGAGATTTTCCGTAACCGAAAACTGGTAATTATCCTTGCTAAACACAGGCAGAGAGGTAAGAGAAGTGACCACGGTTATTTTGACATTGGCATTAACAGCTGCCCTGTGCACAGTATTTGTGTCTCTGCAGGTGACTTTTAAGGTGTATTCCTGCTGAGATGATCTCTCAAATTCATATGTAGTACTTATCCACCCGGTGTTAGTATCCAGCACAAACTCTGGATAATCGTTTGGAAAAGAGTAAAATATCCTGCCACCCTCTCCTTGGTCTGGATCTACGGCATTCACTTTCACAACTTTGGAGCCAGAGGGAGTTGATTTCAATACATTAGCAAAGTACTTTTGTGGATAAAACACAGGCACATTATCGTTTACATCATCCACTGTGAGGTAGATAGTAGCTGTAGAGGACAAAGGCAGAACAGACTGGTCTGTAGCAATTACTCTTAAAACATACTGACTGACTGTTTCCCTGTCCAGTTTTGTAAGAGTGATGACCCTTCCACTCTGGGGGTTCACATTAAATGTATCTGGATACAGCTCCTGGACTTCTGGATGGAAGCTATATACCACTGTTCCATTTGGTCCAGAATCGGTGTCTACTGCTGTCAGACTTATCACAACTGTTCCTAACTGTTGTTCCTCAGGCAGGTGAACTTGGTAGGAGGATTCATCAAATGTTGGTGTTACATCATTTTCATCACTGATTCTGACTGTCAGTTTGGTGTAGCTTGTCAGGGGGACACTTGCTCTATCTTGTGCTGATATGTTCATCACAACCTCTGAGGCCAGATTGTATTTTAGATTTTTCCTTAGTATCACAAGTCCAGTGTTTGAATTAATTTCAAACCAGCCAAAATTATTTCCAGATAAAATTTTGTAGGTTAACTTGGCATTAATTCCAGAATCTTTGTCTTCTGCAACCAGGTTGGCAACAAAGCTACCAACAGGCAATGTTTCCAGGACATTAGCTACATACTGCCTCTGAGGGAAAGTTGGTGGAAACTCGTTCACATCGGCCACAACAATGATGAGACTCTTGGTTCCTGTTTTAGGAGGGGATCCCATATCCACAGCTTGTATGGTTAAATTATACATGTCTATCCTCTCTCTATCTAAACTGTCCACGTTCACGAACAATGCATTATATTTATACTGGAAACTTGAATGAAGTCGAAAATGGTTAAGTTCATTTCCAGTGATAATTTTAACAGATGATATGTTA
Source organism: Saccostrea cuccullata (assembly GCF_032062105.1). NCBI lineage: Eukaryota > Metazoa > Mollusca > Bivalvia > Ostreida > Ostreidae > Saccostrea > Saccostrea cuccullata. The sequence goes on from NW_026921375.1 coordinate 184,670, forward strand.
GCTGAGATTCCTGTATCCGCATCACTCACTGTTATAGCTGCTACATAGTCCCCATTCTTAGCCGTTTCATTTACGGATATATAATTTTTCACTGAGCCCCCATGGATAACATTGATGGTTGGTGCATGGTCATTCTCATCTTTGATACTGACTGTCACATATGCTCGGCCATTTAATGCTGGACTTCCACCATCTCGAGCCTCCAGCGTAAGGAAGATACATCCGCTGGACGAACAAGGCTGTGATCCTCCACAATCAGTGTTACAGCGAAGTGGAGTACGAGTCGTACGAATTTCTCCCGTTCGTTCATCAATCTTAAATTGTAGCGATTCATCGGTCAGTGTATAGAATATATTTCCATTATCGCCAATATCATCATCAGTTGCATCTACTCGAATCACAAGAGTATCTATCGGAGAACTTTCATTCACGGTAGCTGTATACTGACTCATTGAAAAAATAGGTGGATTATCATTGGTGTCTGTAACTTGAATTTTCACAATTAAATCACCATATAACGGCATGTCCCCCTGATCATTTGCTCTGATGGTTATTTCATAAGAATCTTTTTCTTCTCTATCCAGTCCACTAGTAAGCTCCAAATATAAAACTTGTCCAAATTTTGAAGGATCAAAAACTGTTCTAAATTTGTTATCATCATTTCGAGCTACAATTTGATAATTTGTAACATTTCCATTTTTGTTTATGTCTTTGTCCGTGGCTGTATCTAGTCTAATGCTATATCCAATGTTGGCTTTTTCTGAAATGTCCCTGTGAACTGGACTTAGGGGAAAAGAGGGAGAATTGTCATTTATGTCTAGCACCGTTATATAGATATCAATAGGAATTTGTGAAGTGTCTCCGGGAGGTCGACTTATCACAAGAATATTGAGTCGATCTGATGACAACAGTTCTCTATCTATCTCAGCTCTGGTGGATATTTCACCAGTCGTGGGATTCAGTGAAAAGTATGGCTGTGGTTCATTGAAGGTGTATGAATATGAGGACTGAACAGACAAAAATCCAACCCGGGTCCCAGGAGGGCGCCCCTCGTATACCGAAAAGTTTGTCCCAGGCCCTTGGCCCTGGGCATAGGTCACTAGGAACTGTAGCAGTACCAGCACGATAGCTGTCCATCTTTTCCGCGCTGAGGTATTACCACATTTGGCACATTCGGAAATTCCCGATATTTCCATCCTCAGTTCTTGTTATGCATTGATCCCATTATCACTTTCACGAATCCTTGACAAGAAAATTTTCTCCAATATAAACCTCGTTATGGGATTACATTCTTCTTCTCACAATTTGGTAACAGTAGTTTTTGTTCTTCTCGACAGTGTACACATTGCTTTTCGGATTTAGTCCCCTTTATGTT